>NC_138231.1:42976898-43066898 GCF_964197995.2 Scardinius erythrophthalmus
CAGCTGTAATTACATGCAGGAATTTTTTAAATGTAAGTACAATGTAAAAACATGTAGTTACACAATAAGTACATTGTATCAAATGATTAATTTCAATGTAAGTACATAGTACTTAAAGCCACTTAATATAAAGTGGGACCAATAGATTTGCTGCAGTGTCGCTATAATTTTGTTATTATTAAGTTTGTGCACTCCGCTAGAATAGAAATGAAACTAGTGTCATACTCACGACTCGTAACGGCCTTCAGTTCATACACTGGAGTCAGGATCAGCTCTCCAGACACGTTCTCCAACAAACTGGAAAAAAAGAAGTCCTTCTTGGCCGGAGCTTTGACCTCGGTTACGGTCCTCTTCCTGCCTTTGGAGATCTTCCACTCCGCGACCTCTTTCAGGGTGTAAAACTGGTCGTCCTCACACTCTATGAAGTGTCCTTGCTGGGAGAAGCTCAGGCTGAAGCAGAACTTGGGCTCTCTGAGCAGAAGCTCGCACTGCACGTGTCCAGCGCCGAGCTCGTGGGAGACGCCGGTGATCCTGAAGCTGTCTCTCTCTCTGATGAAGCCCTGAGGCAGCTCGATGTCCTGACAGCTGAGGAACACGGGCTGGCCCAGCCGATGAGAGCTGATCTTCAGCGAGACGGCTATCTCCTGAACGCTTCGGTACGGCTGACTGTCAGACACCAGTTTGAACAAACCTGTCACACACAGCACAATGCCAAAATCAAGCAAAATTGGTGACAACATAGAGAATGTGGATTATACTAAGTGTACAAACACATAAGTTGTTTAGTGAGTCATTAGCAGGGGTGTCATCATACACCTATTTTTTGGTGGGTCGCTCCGTCACAGTTCTGGCTTACTTGATAAGCTTCTCACCATTGTAAATTCTCAAGTGGACTTTAAGGCTTTCACCTGCCCTATTGTTCACAGTCCTGGCTTACTTAAAGCAAAGACTTTAGATATACAAAGATGGCGCACAAAGAGTACAATCAATGGGAGAAAGTGCAATGCGCAATATGGCGGATTAAGTCCCGCCTTCTAAATTAAAGAGCCAATCGCAAATTGGTAATGAATGTAGTGCGCCACTGCTGTTGGTTCAGCCTGAAAAATTCACTTTCTCATGATTTAAGCAATTAGAAACACATTTTATGAGACAGTTGTCAGATTTCATTGGTGATTTCAAATATGAAAAAAGGGGATGGAAAGGCTTAGTGCCAAACACTAGTCCCAAACAGATGGATGAACTAACTTCTTGCGGTGCTTGGATAAAAACAAAAAAAAAAACCTCTGCACACGAAAATGGGCCAAAAAGCTCAATAAAGATTGTATTGTCCAGAGAACACAAACACAGTGCAAAAGTGCAGGGTGTGATTTCAAATATGAAAATGAATTGCTTGAGCAGCTTTGGAGGATTTGATGTTTCCCCATTCAGAGAGATCTGACTGAAAGGCTAGCGTTTCAAACATGGCCGCCGAGTCAAATGACTTGCCTTAAAAGGGACTTTGTGCGCTAGGCAAAATAAGACATGCCCAATGGAAAAGAAAAACACTTTTTGACATCTTAGTAGTTACATGTCCATCATCTCTGACTCAGTCAAGTGAAGGCGGAGGTCATCATCCTCTAATCCAGCCCAGCATTGCAACATCACTTCTCCATTCGGCTAGGATCGTCATGTATAGCGCTACCCTGGACAGCCTCAGGGTGGTGTGTGATGTGCAGCTGACCTTCACAGACCACATCTGCATTTTATAACAGTAGGATCAAACCTCTGCAAATAACCAATAAGACCGCACGTGTTCCCGCTTCACTCGTCGCTGCTCACACCAGGTTCAAGACATTGATGTTTGTTTCCTCATACTTCCTCTCACTTCTACAGCCAGATCTACACCCTCTCCAGAAGCCTGAGAGATCGACACTCCACCGTACATCAACAAGAGACACAAAATCACTTCACTTTCACTGTTCTCCGCTGGTGGAATGATCTTCTCAGTCCAGTGAGAAGAGCCGAGTCCCTTGCCACTCCACAATCGGGATGGTTGAAGCATGAAGTAAAGTTTAACCACTCAGAAATGATCTACAGAGTTCAAATCTCTATCATACAGGAGCACGACCTGCCCGAGGCGACAGCTGATGTCATGAGCCTCGGTGTATTAATAATAATAATAAAAATAAAAATAGGTAGGGAAATAAAATTTTCACCAGGTTTTCTTATTTACAGTTTTTTTTATTCGCTTTGGAACTATTTTCACAAGTAAGGTGTACATTTCCAAAACTCTTAGTGCTAATATCACAACAGATCATCAAAAGTGCATTTCATCATGTTTTCAATTGTGTTAGCACAATACACAAAATCATAAAGTATCCTTTTCACAACACAACATAAGTGTTTCGTCTATAAATGTTTCATTCACTGCCTTTCATAAAGCTCTTACTATCAAACCTTAGATTTGCATCTCTTCTTGTTCAGTTTAATACAGTTGTCTATTATTTAATCCAACTGATCTTAATGGTTAATCAATGAATCAATTGGTACATCTATAGATTTCTATAGATATTGATTATACAGTTTCTATAGAACTTGTTTGCAATTTCCGATATGGATAACCAAAATAATTATTTTTACATAAGTGATTTATAGATAATAACCACCACTAAGTGTGTGTGTGTCTGTGAGAGAGAAAGATACAGAGAAATTTGCCATTTGTGCAAATACTGTAAAGCAGAATAGAGTATAAGGGAGAGGAAACAGTCGATGACTGTAAAACATCGGATTGATCAGAGATGCATCAGTAGAAGGGAGACAGACGGCATCAAATACAGCATTTTACACTACAGTATGTATGCCATGTGATACTGTAAACATGGTAGTTACATTACTGTAACTCAACCTTCATCTGTAAAGGTCCACTACAGTATATTCAGTCAAATAGTCAAAATCATTTACTGTATTGCCAGCAAACTCTGTTCTAGCACAGAACCTCATGGCTGTGCTTCATCACAGCTTTTGATAACACACTGGATAGATACTATTACAAACATTATGGATTCAATTACTTCTAATGTGGCATAGCCTGTATTACTGTAATTAATTCAGCAACAACGGTGATTTGAAACATGTATCTTGCATTGTTTGCTGTTGAATGAGCTGATTGTTAAAAGTACTGAACTGAAAGAAGATCACACTGTTGTGTTTCTGTGATTAAACCAAATGTTCTCATTACATATTACAATAATCTTGTGTTTAAAACAATGATTTTGTGGACTGAAATGTGTATAACTGTAATGAAAGCATGAGATCAGGGTTTGAAAGAATGACTCGCTGTGTTACTAGTGTGATCAGTTTGGATTTTTGTACTAAGAGTTTTGAAAATGTTCACCTTACTTGTGAAAATAGTACCAAAGCGAATAAAAAAAAACTGTAGTTTGATGTAAAAAATATCGACTCAAAACGTTCACCAAAATGTAAAAAACAAACAAACTATAATCCTGGCTGAGCAGACGGGGAGATTTGCAACACGACTTCCTCCGTTCACATCTATTTGAGACACAAAGACTGAACGAAATGGAAAGCCGACATCTGACACTGTGAAAGTACTAGCATACGCACACATACTCTACATTTCTTTAGGTGTTTGTCTATGTTTTATGTATTTGCATTTGATTTATGCTTGTGGAGTTTTTTGGTGTTTTTGAATAAACTATTTTTGAAATTTTAAAATTCATTTTAAGCATTTTAATTAAATAGGGAAAGAATGAAATGGAGTATGGGGCTGAGAGTATTGTTAAAGTTCATTAAGAAACTGATGACATGGGATAAATTAAAGATTTATATAGACGTTTGAGGGTATAATGATAAATACTAAGCAAAAGTGCAACTGAATGGAAGCTGCTGCTCAAATGGACTGAGCGAGTTTAGTTTTCTTCTGCCGCATTTCAACCAACAATACCTAGATCACTTACAAATCCAAGATACAAATCAAGCAAGTTGCTTTCCAAACAGAAAAATTTGGCATGAAAATAAAATTAAAATTTGAATAGATTTTAAAATATCTGTATATAAGAGAAAGCAATGACTTTAGTTAGTAAGGCCTGGCTCTGGCGTGTCTGGTACCTGGGTACTCCACCGGTATGTCGATCTGAGTGTTGCTGGAGCTCTGCGCTGTGAATCTGGTGATGGTGATGTCGATGATTTTCAGCAGATCTCCTGTCGAAAGACAGCACTCTCTCCCAAACATCTCATACACGCAGCCTGAAACACACCAGTGTTTTCACACTCACATTAAACATGTCAAAGCTCTCAGGATTCCAGTCCATTCAGCTTGTATTGCTGTAAAACTATTGCTGCACACATCAGAGTACTGGAGCAGTTAAAAATGCTGAAATTATGTAGTGTGTGCAGTTAATGACATCACGAACATCAGGCATATTACACAGCGAAGAGAGCTAGAAAAAGATCAGATGCAGGTTGGTTTCCGCTCATGATATCATGTGGTTTGAAAATAAACTTTTCTTTGTTTCTTCAACTGATAAATTCAAGCATTAAGTCATCTTGCTTGTTACAATTAACTGTAAATCATTTAAAAACAAGTTTTATTTTGTTGCAAAATCATATGGTTGATTTAAAAAAGAATTTATATATATGTAAGGTGTAACGTTGTTTTAATATATATCACGATAGTGAACTCACGATACCATATTATTGCGATATTCCAAGACATAATGGTAAAAGGTTAACAAAAATTGCACTGTTGATTAAAATGCTAATTTGGTGTTATATTGTGTGTGTAGGCTAAATGAACAGGCTTGGACTTTAAACCCAAAGCACAGGACAATAGACACCAGAAGAACAATATTCATGATTCTGAAGCTGAAAATACGGAATTATTTTACATGAATATGTTTGCACTCTTTCACTGACTAGATATATTTAAAATAATGCAGGCCACTTTTTACTGATAACATCAGACATTTGGCCTTATCAGTACATATATTCCCCTATTGCCTTATTATACTGTATATTCAATATTATATATAGCAGTTTAATGCAGTAGCCTACTGACACTAAAACTCAGTAAATTTGTTGATTTATTTTGGATGAACTATACACAATACATATAGATGCATTTTTGTATTGCGATATATTGTGACACGTTATGTTGTTACACCCATAGTGCCCGTCTTCAAATCCAAATTACGTAACAGGATTACATTGTCTTTTATAAAATCTGTCAATTATTAAAAACATAGTTTTCAACATTTCCACAGTTTGTTTCTGAACGGCAAACCCTCACCTAGGCCAATACGTGAGACGGATATTCTAGATATTACGACGTTCATAACTCATAATCACAGTTATTGTCTGACAGCTATTGAACTCTGAGCAGGATTTAGCTTACCTTGATAGTATATTCCTGACTGGATCTGAAGCACTCGAGGGAAAGTTTTAGGATCCACAAACTGTGTGAACTCATGCAGTGTCGTAGCCATCTTCTGCTGTGTGTGTGAGGAGACGCTTCTAGAGCTGAGAGCGAAGGCCTGTCCATAAAGCTGGACGGTGGAGGAGAACCCTGACGCCCTTCGGCCTTCCAGATGACCCTGAGCTCAGAAGAGCAGAGCGAGAAGGAGAACGAGACAGCGAGGCATCTAGCTCAGAGGAGGAGGAAGAGGAGGAGGAGGACAGGAAGCCGCCTTCAGCTCGAACACCACAACTCAACGCATTGTTAAGCAGAGCTGCACCGGGGATTCTGCAAAAGTACTATGACATACATGACATACAACAGCTCCCACATCCTCTGCCTGACTTCATGACACCAGGGCCAAAGCTAAGCTGAAACACACAGGGATCCAAATCCCCGAAACAAGCCTTCATGTCACTGCAATATATATCACTTAAAAAAGAATCTTGTAGTTTTTACAGAAGAAAAACTGGCAGCTGTGGTTGCCAGAAAAAAATCTGTAAAAAACTAAAGAAGTAAATATTTACAGAACAACATGTAGATTTTACATTTTAAAACTGTAATTTACAACGAGAGAAAAAAAAAAAAGTTAGCTAGGCCACGCTGTACTTTTAACATTACAACCACTGATACTAAATAGAAAAACACATGACGGAAATACTGAAGATGAAATACTGAACCATCATCATAACACACACCACATAACACTCAAATAATGCAATATAAAACACTAATGCACAAACAAATAAGATCAAATGTGAAATGTCACAGGGAAGTTTACGATTTGTCACTTGTCACATTATAATATGATTTGTTCGGTACATTTAACAATGTTTCACTGTAAAATGAGATTTATTACAGTTTTCCCTATATATACTGGAGTAATAGAACTTACTCTAGACCAGTTAACAGCTCTTACTGTCGCAGTTTTACAGTCTATTACTGTTAAAATGACCATTTATTATAGCAATACTGTGGCATTTTCAAAACAGGGAAATTCTCCACATTAATTCCATTTTAAAACAGAGGAAACACATTCTTTCACATATCCTTTTTTTATTCAAAGTATTTGTACTTTTTGACATACAGCCATAAAGCCAACAACTACAGACAAAAAATACATAACTTATTTCACATGATGAATTTTGCTGTTGTTTTGTTTTCTATAAAATGTCTGATCAGCATCAATACTGGCTGCAGCTTTCTTCTTAAATTGGCTTTGATCCTAAATACACTAGAGTCTAATACTGTATATATTTTTAATGATACACTTCATTGTTTGCATTTTTTTTCGTCCCCATTTCCAGCACAATACAAATGTGAAAACATCAGAAAAAATAGAGCTCTTCTCTTTCCTCCTCTCGGAGATCTCCTCAGAAAAACCAACAAAATCACAACCGTTACGCAAAACAAATCACTATAACACGGAAAAGATTTCAAATAAAAAAGGAAAATACATTTTTCAAATACAACAAAAAATAACACTACTTAAATCTGTCTCATACAAAGAGTGTTTGCAGTGAAAATTTCGGCTAAACAGGGAATGATAATGATTGTTTTGAGCTTTCAAAAATGCAAGTAAACAATAAATACAAACAATGTGCTTCATCCCTATAGACATATTTACACAAGTCTTTGGCTTATGCTCATCATCTGCTACCAAAAAGGAAAAGAAGAAACGTAATAAGCCAGCCATTAGAGCGGAGTGCAGTGTTCTCCGGTCAAAGTTACACGCTTTCCCGTTCGACACAATGTCCATCTACACGAGTACAGCTACACATGTTATTAACAGGAACAGTGACAGACACACACACGCATGCAACAGCTCGGCCTTATGTTTCAAATGGCTGTAAAAAAAGAACGAAACGTAACATGAACTGGACCGGGCGGCCGGCACTTGAATCCCATGAAAGTCGACACGGATGCACAGACATTTACACGGCGCTCGTCTCCATTAGGACGTCTCGATGTACTCCAGGGCCAGGTCGTAGCAGAAGCGGTACTGCTCCTGTGAAGACGAGATCGAGACGCGTCGATGAGCGCTGATATGAGCCTGACACACACGGGCTCTTTACAGAGGATGTGGTGTGTGTTGCAAACCACAACAGCTCTCAATGCCATTTACTCTTTATCAACTTGCTGGACAATTAACATGAAAACATCCACTTGTAAATAAATGAGAATACAATAAATAATTCAAAATGTGAATAAAATATGTGACAATTCTTTCTCTGTCTTTAAAAAAAATAAAGGGAGGCATACCATGGGCTTTTATATAAATGATGTTAGGCTTTCGTTGCATTCGATTATTGTTCAATGTTACATGTTAATGTACATCTGTATTTATAGTGTGAAATCTCAGCGCTAGTCTCCGTTAAAAAGCATTACACTGCAAAGATTATATTTTTCCTAATCACTATTTTCATTGATTCCAGTAAATACTGTAAAATCTAATTAGTTGGACTTATTAAAAAAGCATGCAAACCGATTGCCTTAAAAAAAACGTGAAATAGGAATAGTATGTGGCACTGACAAATGCTTAGTTAGTATAGCTCACTTACACAAGAGTTCTAGTAACTAAAAAAGAACTGTAGAGAGTACTTGATCATTTACTTTAAATAAATATAATTGTTACCGTTGTTGTGTTTTGCAGGATGAATGATGAAGTCTGTGTGACTCAATATGATCAATTGCAAGATATATGCATATATATATATATATATATATATATATATATATATACAGTATATATATAATAATATTACTTCTCTTCCTTTGAAACTGAATAACTGATTTCATCAATGTGAAGAGAATTATAATAGTATAAATTAAGTTTAGCTAAAAACATTTTAGGAAAATTAACATCAATTGATGAAGTCAGCTTGTGTGATCTTCTCCTAAATTTTTCAGTTGTATTAAAATTTTAACATTCAAGATGACTTTGGGAAATGAGTAAATGCAAACAGAGAGAAATAACTGCAGAAGTCCATTAAGATTTTCCCCGCCTCAAAAACCACACTCACACCAATCTTAATCTTAATCTTAATCTGAACTTGGGTTTTCTTAGTAAGCAAAGCACAGTATGTGAATAGTGCAGATTACTAGATTTTTACAATTAAGTTAAGACATTAAGTAAAGTTAACTAAAAAGTGTTAGTTAGAATCACTGTTGGATTAGTTAGATAAACTCCAGGATAAACTGTGTTTTCAGAGGATGAGCCTTAAACACACAATGCTTCTCAAGTAAATGTAAATCTAGCAGAAAATACTTTATCTTAAGGCGATGTTGGTACAGTGTAATTACACAAATAAGTTCTGAGCACTGTTAGTGAAATACATGTACTTACCATAGTAATAACAGTACATTCTGCATAATTACATGCAGCTAACCCTCAACCAAATCATAATCCTACCCTAAACTTATAGTTAATGGTTAATTATTATTACTCAGTACTTCAACATATAATTACACAGTTTTACACAGGATTACTTGCTTGTAATTATACATCATTTACTGTTATTACTATAGTAACTCAGTGTAACACGGGAAAGTACTGTATGTCACCATCAAATAAGGTGTTGCCTCCAGTGACTTCCTCATCCTGCTGACACTAGTGAGTGTGTGTGTTAGTGTAGTGTGTGTGAGGTGCTGTTCATACCGGGCTGTCCACCATATTGGGCTTGCTGTTCCTCAGACTCTTCACCGCATGAAAGACGTCAACAACATTCTGCCGCTTTATCATCTCACACACAATACTGATGGCACAGAACATCCCACTGCGGCCGCCTCCATTCCTACACACACACACACACACACACACATGTCAGTTGATTTTCCCCGTACTGCACCACTGTACCCATGTGTGTGCAAAGACTTCCTCATCACATGTGTTCTCGAGAGCAATGCGGGATCTTTACAGTCACCTTACGGAGATCGTCCTGCTTATGGGGCTCCTCGTGGGAACATGAACGTGCTTCACTGTTACAGTGTGTTTAAAAACTGTGCTTGCTGATAATCTCATATTAATGACATACAAGGCCACTTAAGTGCACTTAAAGAGACACTTTCATGACCGTGTTTCTTGACATCTTTAAAAACGTGTAATAATATCAAATTAAAGTTTTACTTTAAAAGCACAGATTAAATCATTGTGTTTTAATAATCTTTTGTCATGCTTTAAAGATGTGCACTAATGTTCATGTGTAGACTAACATACTAAAGCACATGTAATTATAATGAATTTTAATTGTAATGTGTGATTTGATATTGCATTTAAAGTTAATATATTTAAAATGTACTACATTGCTACTTCATAATTAGAAAATATATGCAAGTTTCCATAGAAATTATATTAATTAAAGTATATTTTAGTTAACATAAATGCAAGAAATTATTAATTAAGAGTGGGTCAAACAGCACTCTTAAGTTCAGCTAATTACATTAAAATTGAAACTCAATTGCAATTCAAATGAACATGAAATTTAGTGTCCAGAAACATTTAACCTTTAATTCACGTGCAAACATATTCTTTGTAAGTGTGTTATTTCTGTAATAAGTGCTCTTTTTAAAAGTATGGAAAAGAATTTAAGTCTTTATTACTTCAACTTTCTTTGAAACAGTAAAAGTGCTTGATAAATAAAACCGACATGAGAAAGGACCAGTCATAGTGTGCTCTTCATGTGATGTTTGGGTAAATCTGATATCAGTGAGCGGCCATTCAGTCACAGATAATACACTGACAGGAAACATGAGCAGACTCTCTGTGTGTTTATGGCAATACTGTAGGGCAGGGCTATTCAATTAGTTTCATTCGAGGGCCGCATTATCAAATCGAAAAGTTGTGGTGGGCCGGTGGGTTGGTTTGGGGGTTTATCTTATTTATTGAAACATAACAGTTTCAATAAATAAGTTAAAGTAACCCTAAAAAAGTGTGGTATTTACTTGGAAATGTGGTACCCAACAGTATGCAAATATATAAAACCATAATAAATAAAAAACTTGATAATTTACAGCTGTGTACAACTATTTTCCTTGGAACAAATACATTAATTATACAAACTCGTAGCTGTTGTTGGTGAGAAATAATAATTATTTTATTTATAATATGCTTAAATGACAATATTCTGACAGTGAGACTTGTTAACCACAGGCTCCCACTGTATAAAAAATGCCTAAACACAAGTTAAAACTATACGCACCTTTACAAAGAAACTGACATAAATTCATAACAAGCATTAATTATATATTCCTCTACCCACCTAATAAATCTAATGCAATATAAATCACTATATTTACTATTATACTGTATAATATTATAGTATATACAGTATATTTACTATATTTATTTATTACTACATAGTATTCAATATAAATATTGCATATTTCTGCCCAACCATGGTAAATTACTACAGTACATTCATGGTAAATGTTTGTAAGGGTGATTAGGGGATTTAAAGTCTTCTAATTTCGTTCATGCCACAGTGTTTCTCCTGCTTTGCTCATCAGTCTTGTTGGGAATGTTGAGGCTGTTTCATCCGATTTAATAAATCATCGAGTGATTTGTGGTTTGTAGCAGAGAGGTTTCTGTCGAACTGAAACGCTCCCCACTGGTTGTCGCAACGCTGTTTAATATAGTGTCCGGGACCGGGAGTAAACGCAACTCCGCGCTGGGCCGTGTTGAAACAACTAGTGAAACAACTGAAAACAGCGCTATTTGTTGTAACTGTACTGGCCGAGAAACCGCTTCAGATGATTCAGTGACGGAGCAGTCCGAATGAATCCGAATAGTTTTAGACCGTTTTAAAAGCGCGTTTAGAATCGAACCAAAAGAATGATTCATTCACGAATGATTGGTATCGCTGGTTCAGTCAACATAAATTCGGGACACATATAATAACTGCTGAAATATTCGCACGTAAAACGTTTCTAAGGTCAATCGGAGCGAGTATCAAACTGAATTAGCCGCACCACCAGGAAAAGAGGAGGAGGGAGGTTGGTGCCGTCGGGCCGCATGGAGATGATTGGCGGGCCGCATTTGGCCCGCGGGCCGCCAATTGAATAGCCCTGCGTAGGGTCTCAAAGCATTCTGAAGATCTGATACCATGACCATCACAACCTGCTGTGTGCTGGTGTTGTGACTGCACATCTATACTCACAGGCAGTGTATAATAGTGCGTCCATCGCCTTCCTCACACTCCTCCTGCCATTTGTCCACCTGGAGGATCAGTTTGAGGAACGAGCGCTTGGAGGCGGGGACTTCCCTATGCCCCGCCCATCCCAGGTACTGGAACTGACGGACCATCAGGTAACCTTCCTGAGGCTTGTGACACACACACACACACACACACACACACACACACACACACAGACACATGTCAATATGTGACCCTGGACCACAAAATGTCACACTGTTATATTTGTGGAAATAGACAACAATACATTGTGTGGGTTTTTTTCTTTTTTTCTTTTTTCTTTTATGCCGAAAATCATTAGGATATTAAGTAAAGATCATGTTCCATGAAGATATTTAGTAAATTTCCAACTGTAAATATTTAAAAAAATATATTGTTGTGAGTGAATGCTGCACAATCGCCAACATAAATGGACAACTTTAAAGGCGATTTTCTCAATGTTTCGATTTTTTTTTTGCACCCTCAGATTCAAAATACTGAAAATCTGAAATTTTTGATTGACCAAATATTGTCCTATCCTACCAAACCATACATCAATGGACAGCATATTTATTCAGCTTTCAGATGACGTATAAATCTCAATTTAAAAAAATTGACTCTTGTGACTGGATTTGTGGTCCAGGGTCACATATAGTGGTGCACGTCTAACCCAGACAGATGTGCGGCTCTGCGCTCTGTGGCTTAAAACCTTCAGAGACGTGTGAAAACTCACTCTGGTCAGGTTACATATCCTGAAGAGACGACTAATGACGTCGCAGTCCATCGAGCTGGATATGCAGTCCACCTGTACGGGCCCGTATCTCAGCATCCCCTCCTCCGGCCAGTACTGAGGACAACCCTGCACACACACATTAAACCATCTATTTACAAAGTCTGTATATCATTTTAGGGGGACTTTAAATGAACATTCCACATCATGCCAAATGTTAACGACACTTCAGCTCGAATCTCACCTGAGCCAAATCGATCTCGTTCAGCATGACGATGGAGGTGCATCCGTAATCATACACCAGCCTCCAGAAGTCCTTGACGGTGTTGGGTAGAGGATGCTGGGTCACGATGAACGCGGCCGGCTGCCTGTAGCTCTGCACGACATAGAGAACAATGTACTTCCTGCAAACACTTACTCTGCTTTGTGACACTTACACACAAACAAGACAAAGATGGAACTGTTCTCAGGATGGCCGACGTGTGAATGTGTATGATCATGCAAGGACCACAGTGAGCGTTCGGAAATGAGAGAATGATGTAAACGTGTGTCGGTTCATATGTGTGTGTGTGTGTGTGTCAGTGTGATAAATGAACATCTCTGTCAGTGATTAAATGCATTCATTTTCCTCTGCATGCTGTAGCAAACCCAATATAGAGAGGTTGAATGGAAAGTGCTGACATACCACTAAAGCCACGAAACAAATCCAGTCTAACAGAGGCAGAACTGAATCAGAAATTACCTGGTATTCTTCTGACGGCTTGGTTAAAAAAAGTCCAAGAGTTTGTGAAGCGTACGAGGAAGCGATTTCAAATTACCCTCTAAAATCACAACTTTTTGAGCTCAGCTGATTCTGGCTGCTAGCCCACCATCTCCCAGGGTCAAAGGTCATCGGCTGTGAAGACGTCTCTGAATGGACGTGTCGTTCTCAGATGTACAGAGCATTGTGCGCATTGAAAGACGGTGCTCTACATTAGACAGACGCGAGCGGATTGGTTACTTCACTTACGCAAACAGCCGTGACACATGAACCACTAGGAGATGGATGCACACCAGTCTAAATACTGAACAAATGCATTCTCAGATCAGAAACTCGCCCTCATGTCATTCCAGACCTGTCTGACTTTCTTTCTTCCGTGGAAGACAAACGGAGAGATTCTGAAGAATCTGTGGGCAGGATACAGTGAAATCATGCAGTGACTCTCGAAACACAGTTCATCCGACTCGTGTGCAGAGAACAGGCTCGCATCTCAGGTCTAATCTTTGTGCTTGTGTTCAATTCAAACATGTCGTCCTGAGTGTGAACAAGTGTGTGTGGTACGAACGACTACTTCTGTTGTATGAAGTAAACACTGTGCTAAACATCTCCATTTGTGTTCCACAGAAAGAAAGAAAGAAAGAAACGAAGGAAGGAAGAAAGACAGAATGAAAGAAAGAAAGAAAGAAAGAAAGAAAGAAAGAAAGAAAGAAAGGAAACATCCAGGTTTTAAAATGACTTGCGGGTGAGAAATGATGAAGGAACGTTTGGAATTTGAGTCAACTTGTCTTTTAATAAATGTCAGAATTAAAGCAAGAGATTCACAGTTACACTTACCTCGCCCTTTCCAATAAGGAAAAAAAAAATTGACTATTATTTTTGGAAACCCAAATAAAGGAATGTGTTCAATTTAGGACCACATACAGCCATCAAGAAGAATTCATTAATGACGCTACAAAATTGAAAGCTTTCTTAATTCAAGACAAATAATGGTATCGTACCAGCAACTGGAATAGGTTTTAAAGTGGCTCACGCTAACATCTGTCCCACTCAAAGGACTTGCCACCTGGATTTGTCTCTAGCTTTCTGTAGCTCCGTTCCAAAATCCACTGAGCGATCTCGCTGTCTAGTAGCGCACTATAGAGTCCGGTTAGCATGTTGCTAAGCCAACAGCGCAGCGCTTTAATTAGCATTGAGAATCCAGAGCACAAATACTGGGGTAAAACAATTCATTTTACTTGCGCTGAACTGTTATCGATGCGTTTTTAAGTGCTAATGCATATACATGCACCTCATCCGACTGGCTAATCTGATAAATGCTATGTGTACTAAAGCTAGGCATCTTAGAAGGCGGGAAAGTTTAGCTGCCTACCCAGACAGCAACATAGTGTCGGCCCACACGGGTGGAATCCACATGTACCAGATGTGGCCCGGATCTGGGCCGACACTACACCGTAAAATTGCTCTACTCAATAAAATTGTGGCAAGAGATTACAAGCAATATTATTAATAAAATTCAACAAATAAGATTTGAGTTAGAATTAATCAAATTAATTCATTAAAAGTCAACCATTTAAAATGAGTAACTGCAAATAGCACACAAAAAAAAAGTACAATTTAGATGGTAACCAGATGATAGTGAGCAGAATCAATGAAGGAAAGAGAAACTTCAAGTGGCTTAAACCACAGCCTTAGATGAAAGCAACTGGAAATACATTAAATCTCTCTTATTACAAACCAGACTTTATTTCTGGCATTCGTCTACAGAAGCTCTCATTGAGAATTAACAGATTTGACTCTTGGCTTTTTATGTGAGTTTGTGGTTTTTGTAACAGTGTTTTGCACATCACTTGTTGCAAAGAAAGCCATTAACAAAGATGGTCAGATGATATAGTTTTCAGCATCATAAAGTAAAATAATTCACTAATCTCATCACTGATCAAAAGTAACTATTTGATATCGATAGACCTTCACCAACATTATTTTGTTGGCACAGATCAGACATTCAGAATTGGAATTTTTTGAAATACACTGTAGTTTTGTTTTGTTTTTAAAGACAGACTGTGTATAAAAAATAAAAAAAAACATACAGACAGTGTATTTAAAAATAGAAAAAATCATAATGTCTGATCGGTGCCAATTATATTGTTACTGAAAAACACTGATCACCATAATGATCAAACTTTACAACAAAACATCAACATCTAAACCTGTTAATTCCCAAAAAGAGCTGCAGACGAATGACAGAAATAAAGTCCGTCTGGTTTGTAATAATCTGAACTGGTTTCATCTAAGGCTGTGGCTGAAGCCAGTTTCTCTGTCCTTCAGTGATTCTGCTTGTTATCATCAAATGTCTTCAATATTGGCAATAAAAAACAAAGAGTTCTTAATTCATCTCTGACGTCTGTCTGTTATTCAGATACTTTTGTTTAAATTGTACTTTTTAAAATGGTTATTTGCAGTTACTCATTTCAAATGGTTGACTTTTAAGGAATTTATTTGATTCATTCTAACTCAATTCTTATTTGTTGAATTTGATATACAATATTCCTTGTAATCTGTTGCCACAATTTTATTGAGTGGATTTAGTGTATTATTGTTACAGTGTGTGTTGCTGTCTGGGTGCCTGTTGGCTGGCCTCTGTCGGCAGCTCACTAGGTTTTGGAACAGAGCGTGTGTCTAAGGTAAAGCAGACGAGGAGAAGGGAGACAGCGAGGTCTCGAGAAGACTTACATCCATGAGCGCTGCGTTGATGTAATTACTGCTCTCTCCGTCGATGGTGATGAGGAAGGGCAGGCAGCGGTCGGGCGGGAGGTTGTCCATGAAACGATTCTTGTCGTGATTTCGAGGAAGGAGTGCAATGCTGCAGTCCTCAGGCTGAGGCTGAGGGGTCACTGAGTTCAGCGTCTGGACAACACATAGTGGACAGAACACCATCACAAGTCTGGAGGAGGGGACGTTTCACTGCGGGTGAGGCCAACTCTGAGCTTTTGTTGAAGTCAAAGGCCGTGTGTCCAACAAACTATGGGATTTTGGCACAGATTTATCTGTCATTTGGAAGAATCTAGTCAAATAAGCGTGATGCCAACATAGACAAGCTCTCAACTTCAAAGTTAATCACAAAACCGCACAAGGTTAAAAATATACAATCATGTATACTTGTTGAAATGGGGACAATGTATTTTGTGCTCTGACTGCCAAGAACACATGAATTCAGCAATATTCAAGAGGCGCTTAGAAACCAAACACTAAATAATGCTGCATATTGTTGGAGCGTATGCAGTTCATAGTAATAATGATTTTTGTGTGAATGTTGGGTCTCCTCTTGTAAAATCCGGGTCCTGACTACAGTAAAGCCAGTGCAGAAGCACTGCAGTATATAATAAAAATCAGCATTTGTATGTACCTGGAATTCGTCTTTGAGGTGAGAGGAATTGCTCTGGGAATCGATGCGGATCATGTCGTAGTATGCGGCTTTGAACTCGCACACGGGAATCGCCGTCTCGCCACACAGACACGCCTCCAGGATGGCATCGTGGATGAAGATGTACTGCTCCTGAGAGACAGAGGGATACAGACATCATGAGAGACAGCTACAGGTTATATTTTTCCATGCAAAGAAATAAAGCATAGAAAACCAAAAAGCTGACAGGAAAAACCATACATTGACTACAACATAATCAATTATTAATATCTGGTTGGCTCTCTCTTGTTTTCTCATGTGTTCATACTTTCTTTGTATGGCAGCCTGTCCAAAAAATATGCCACACAATTTGTCATGTTTCATTGTGTTATCACAAAAATAAAACAATCGATTCCAAGCACATAATCTCTAAATAAATTGTTAATAATATTTAAATAAAGGGTGAGGATGTCCAAGGCTGGAAATCACTTTTTGTAACTATTTTTAGGGCAACAACCATATTGCTTTAATTAACATGCAGAAGATGGAGTAACGCACGAATCCCACTGTAGCAAAATTGCAACATTTGCATAAAGCAATTAAAAAAAATACCTTTATATACAGTATATAATGCATTATAATGCTAATATACATGTTCATGTGCTGAAACAAGACCGCTGCTTTGAGATGAACAAACGGTAATTCCAAATGTTTAGCTTACAGGGAAGGTTTCTCAAGTCATTTATATTTAATTATATCAAATCTCATCCTAAAAACACATAAAATGGGGAGAAAATAATAGCGGTGTCACTGCTTGCTGAGATACCTCAGTCTGAACCATGTTGATCCGCCTGGAGCGCAGGGCTTTGACGCAGTTGTAGATGTCCACCACCCCCTCTCTCTCCGCCATGTCCAGCATGATGTCAATCACGATGTAACATCCTGTCCGCCCGGCTCCCGCACTGACACGGACACAACAGAGGAGACAACCATCAGCGTCAGACGAGCAGCAGAGTGTGTGTGTGTGTGTGAGCAGCGGCTCCATGTGTCATAAATGCGAAACTCTTTCAACATCAGAGACGTGTTTTTTGGTCAAAATATAATGCAATACAATGATGCGTATCCATCCTCATAAATGTGAAATACATTGAAACATAATCTAGATAGTTAGATTAGGCCTACTTCATTTTCTTTGTGACAAAGTATTGTAAAATATCAACCATTTGCACTACATGTATTTCATGGAATAATTGATAAAGGTTATTTATATTTTGGCGCTGTTACCAAAATACCAGTAATTCTTAGTACTGATTTCGATACAAAAGCAAAATTGTATTGAATTTTCTATTGGAGATGTTCTCAGACCATATGTTCTGGTCATGCCCCAAATTATTCAACTTTTGGCAGTTATATTTTGATGCAATCTCAAAGATTCTGGCTTTGAAGATCTGTCCTTCCCCCCATATAGCGATTAAGGGGTATGGGATAAAACCATAAAAGGACTTTGGTTTTGAAGAATTGTTTATTCTGAAAATATAAAATGGAGACTTGTATTGTATTATGTTGCAAATATTGTTTGAATGCTGTTTCCAACAAAATATATGAAAAAAAAATAATCTATTGGAAAACACTCTCTTTAACTGTCTAACTTTTATTAGATTTTTTTCAAATAAAATAAAAAAATATATATATATTTTTTAAAATAACTATAAAATAATGAGAAAATGACATTACATAACTAAAAACTCTTATTTACATTGGCTCTGCAGTACAACTCGCGCTAAGCAAAACTCTGACATGTCTGTGATTTACAGCGTAAATAGAAACCTGTGACAAAAAAAAACAAATGTGTGTGTGTGTGTGTGTGTGTGTGTGTGTGTGTGTGTGAAATCAGCTGTCTATCAGGCTGGTATTCTCACACTTGTACAGTTTCAGTATGGACTTTTTGTGCTTCTGACAACACTAAACTGTAGGACAAATACACCGCAGCACTGATCTAATGACAGCACTGCTGTTAAAACAATCTAGATGAGTCAGTCAACCTCAACTATTCAACTACTTGTTGTTTGGTGACTAATCAGCCATCATGACCCATCTTTACTGCATTAACTCTGGATGATCTGTGTTTGAAACCGTTCAGACTTTTGCCGTCTGACTGAATGTCAACATAATGCTTGAGAACAAAGACGGCAGCAATCAAAGACTGTGAACAAGTTGAAAGGAAAAGAAAGCTGCATCATGGGATTGTTTTTTTTTGTTTTTTTGCACGCAGCAATGCAGATGAGACCACATCCTGTTCTTGGGGCAAGAACGGCAGGCAGCGTGGTAATGCAAAATGGTAAAATGGCTTTGGGCCCATTTATCTCTTCTGGCAGAAAGAGTGATCAGAGCCGCTGTGACTCTGGCCAACAGTGTCAGATGTGGACGCTGGCAGATGAACGTGTGAGTGGGGCAAAGAGACAGAACCGACCACAACACACCCCTCGCATATGCTCATGAGCTGTGGTGCGAACAGGAAATGATGTCATTGACCAATGACAATGCATTCTCCTCTACAACACAGGACTGGTTCTACAACCCCGCAGTGAGCCACTGATCTTCAGCACGCATGTTCACGTGAGCTCCAGGTCTGTCTGTGGCAGTACCTGCAGTGGACCACGATGGGCCCAGCGGTGGGAGGGTTGGACATCTTGACCCGCCGGATGAATGACAGCAGTCCTGTGGCGTGGTACGGGACCCCATGATCGGGCCAGCCGGTGAAATGAAACTGCTTCACCTCTCGCACCTCATTAAAACCCCTCTGTGAAATTAAGGGAAAAACACACACAAAACAGTGAAAAAATTATATTCAAATATATCGAGTCAATTTATCGTCATTCAGCAATTCCACTGGCCCCATAAAAGTATCTGGACACTTCAGTCACACTAATGACAATATAGAGGCAAGTGTCTAAAGCCTTTCTGCTGTAACAACAGGATATTATAGGATCATGTTGCTAAAGTTGCGCTGAAATGCAAGGAGAGACAGATCTGTTCTCCCGTATTGTGACCCACATCCAAGCGTAACGGATTATCAAAAAATACAAACTGTAGGGCAGCGACTTGGTTCATGTTGATGGTTCAACATTAGCATGTTGATTGGATGTTGAGGAGTGGACGTGGCACTCAATGCAGTTTAACCCTCTGGTCAAATTTTTTTTATATAAATTAAATGATTGTACTATATTTTAGTATTTCAAATTTTGTATTTTTATGGGATTTATGCAGTAGTTATAATCCATTTGTTCACTTTTTGAGCATAGACCTGAAAATGACATTTTTAATAAATCTTTAATGCTTTAGAGCACAGACTTTAGTTTGGTCTCTTTTCGAAGACGACACTTGGTAGATTATTGCTGGAATGAAAATAGTTTTAAAAAAGGGAACTTAAAGTTATAAATATATATATTTATTGTTATGTGAAAAAAAAACAACAACAACAAAAAAACAACATTTACCATTCAAAATACCATTCAATTTTACACATTTTACTCTAAAACTGTGAGAAAATCAAAGCCATAAATCTAATCAAGCTGTGCTCCAAATTTGAAGTTTCTCGAAAAATTTCAAGTAATAATTTGTTTGGGCGCAGTAACAAATGATTCCACTAGATGAAATTCGTCTCCCATTCATTTCCAATGCCGTGAACAATACAAGTGTGACTGTTTTTTTTTTCAGGATTATTTAACCTTTTCGAATCATGCCCATGATTTTTGTATTCACACAGCTAAAACCTTCACCAAGTTTTGTACCATTCCAATGAAGTGAAAAAAAACCTACAATGTTTTGGTCAAACATGCCCGAATAGCACCAGAGGGTTAACAGGACTAAATGATTGGAGAATCCTACATACAAGTCTGTCACCAGAGAGAAGACTGTCGTTTCACTAGAAGATACAGTCTGATTAAACATTAAGAGGCACAATTTTATGAAAGTGTACAAATGAATTGTTCACATTTCATGGCCACTTTTATGTGATTCTCTACACCTCTGTGAACTTGAGAGGAGAAGTGAGTTCACACGTCCTCTGCAAATCACCAGCTGATTCAAACACATCCAGACTTCAAGCATGATGTAGAAAAGTGGCGTTAGTGAAGAGACAAGATCCAGCAGCATTTGACACAAACAGACACACACATTTAATCTAATGAAGGCACACATTTATAACTGTGAGCTCAAAAGTGTCCACAATCTTAGTGGCGCTGCTGTATAAACATATTTCCTCCAGAGCCCCAGAATATCAATATCGCTCGCCATCTAAGATTGAGGGTTTAAACATCGTCTCACCCTCTCCAGAGTAAAAGTCCTGACAACGTATTCTGCAAGCGGCTCCACCTCCACGAATGTCACTTTGAAATCTCCGTAAACCTCAGCATCATCTGGCCAGTACTTATAGCATTTCACCTACAGGAGGACGAGACCAATCAAACACAGAAGACAGGACAGAAACACACGCCGTCTGCAAATCACATGCAACCTGTTGCACATTCATTTAATACACTTTTAATAGTGACTGTCTTAAATACAGTAACCATATCGATCAATGCAAAGCAATACAGAATCATCTCGATTCACCGCAGTCCCGTTTATTCACTGCTTATATCTTATATATATTATATATATATATATATATTTTTTTTTTTGTACATAAACCCCCAGTTTCACAAATAAGGCTTAAGCCTAGTTCGAGATTAAAACTTATGTGTGAGCTGTTTTAACTGAAAGCATATCTCTTAAAATATGTCAGTGCCATTGTTTTGTCTCGAGAAACACACAAATAATGTTTTTTTCTAAGGCACGTTTATAAAAGCTACTTGAATGTCCTAATTGAACTAAAGCCTAATCCTGGCTTAATCTAAGCCCTGTCTGTGAAACCGGGCCAAAGACTGCCGTGAAATCATTTCGGTAACACTTTACAATAAGGTTCATTAATGCATTAACTAACATGAACTAACAATGAGCAATACATTTGTTACAGTATTTATTCATCTTTGTTAATGTTAGTTAATAAAAATAAAGCTTTTTAATGTTTGTTCATGTTGCATTAACTAATGTTAAAAAATACAACATTTGATTTTGATAATGTATCAGTAAATGTTGAAATTAATATTAGCTAATATTAACAAATGCTGCATAAGTATTGTTCATTCTTAGTTCATGTTAACTAATGAACCTTACTGAAAAGTGTTAACATCATTTCATATGCACTCACTTGAGCATGATGATATCATTTAACAAAACATCCACAACATGCAAAAATATACAAAATACATACGTACATACACATGCATCAACCCTTTGAGAAGTGTCAAAAACAAGTGTTTTCTTTCTTTTGATTTTGGGGTGAATTACGACCTGTTACTGACAGGCTTAGTGAGATTCACTTTGAACGTTCACAGATGAAATATGATCTGGTGTTGTGGATCACTAGTCCTGGCTCACTCTTCAAAAGGGTTTTTGCAGGCTGGGGCCTTCAGGTCACATCACAGAGCACAGAAACACAAACGGCCCCTCAGCAGGCAGAATAGTGACATACCCGGCCCACCTCCACTAGGTTGGTTACCATGACGATACAGGCCGACTGCTCCTGCCAGATCATCCTCCAGAAGTCGTACACCGTCTCGTGGACCGGGCCTGTGGGCGACACCAAGCTTTGGCTTTATTTCTTTAAATGTAGGTTTCCGTTAAAATGCACATGTACGTTTGGACACACTGAAAACACGCTATTTGAAGTCTTTGTACGATATACTGTATGTGCTGTGATATATCAGATTTGCACTGTCAATGGTACATGAGTGCATAGTAATCTGTAGGATATCATTTTAGACAGTTTGTTTCCATTCTAGTAGATTGTTAGAATGATATTCACTAAATGGTTTTGGATTTAAGAGCACACACACTTTCTCAAATAAAAAGTTTGTCACGGTACAGTTCTTGTTGTATTTAAACATCTGTCAGTTTTTCTTCTTGGCCATAAAGAAAGCAGTATTTTCACATTTCTCACTTACCTTGAGTTGCAATGTAATGGCTGGGCCTTTGGTATCCCTGCAAGACAAACACAAACAAGGATTTAGTTACGACTTTAAAAGACGGAGGCAGCAAAATATTCAAACAAATACAATCAAGTTATCCGAGATTAATTCATTTTTTACAGTGGGCGTCCAGGGATTGACATTTTTTTGATCACTGGTTTTCCAAAGTTACTAGCCACTCAGCATTTTCACTGGCCACAGTTTTGACATCAATACAATTGGGAAAAACTGCCATATAGATATTTTTAGCATCATCTCATAATTTGGCATAAGTTTTATTAGGCTGCTGTCACTTTAAGACCCAACGCACGGATCCAATATACTGTTACACATGCGTTTTCTTTCTCAACTGTTTACGTTCACTTAAAACAGAACTGACTGTGTTTACGTGAATACTCGCCAAGACCGGCATTTTGACATTATTCTGTGTGTATTCAAATGTTTAAGCACAAAATCTGCAGGAATTAGTAAAATGATGCGCAATGCCACGGCGAAATTCAAGCCCTGCAACAGCAACAATATTAATCTGGAGTGAAGCGAGTGAGTAAAGGGACACGGGTTTGTGTGTAACTCGCTGTTGGAGAGATTAGAGAGGTGGTCTCGTGTATCGAAAAATCTGTATTTTTTACAACATTTCATTGCACTTTATTATTTCTTTTAAAAAGACTACAATTGAAAAATTCATATATTATATATAAATTTCAACCCGCCAAAGTGGCAAGTAGGCGTAACACACAACTGCTGAAATACACACGCATTTGGTGGGTTGGCGGGTGTTAATGTCAAGCCCTGAACTAAATGATGTTTTTAATAGTTAGGTTTTTCAAGTTAGATCGACACTTGTAATCTCGACACACACCACAATTTCAAACAGAATCAAACACACACTGCAGGGAGACCCGACATCCCCCCCCCCTCCCTCAGGAAAACACACAACACCAAAATCATGAGGGTTAACTAAAACACAGGCCAGGGATGTGAACATGCATGGCATCCACGAGCAGAGCGTAAGAACATCGAGGAGAAGCAGCAGTGTGTGTCGTGTGGAGAGAGAGAGAGAGAGAGAGAGAGGGAGAGGGAGAGAGAGGAGCGGCGCATGCTGATGGATGGGTGACACAGAGAGGGTGTTTGAATGTGCCCTACAGTGATACTTACATCCCTGTACAGCCAAATCTACCGCCCCCAAATCAACCGCACAAGAGTGAGAGAGAGCACAACAATGTCAGTGAGTCAGCAAGCACCTCCAACAAGGAAGAAAAGAAAGCTGTAAATTGTGTATAGTTGAGACAAAGGCATGCATAAAAGACCTCACATACGAGGGAGGGAGAGACGTTTCTCACACGTTCGCCAATGGAGGAGGAGGCGGCATCGCCACTTACATCAATGTAGTTGGCATTTATGTAGTCGGACGAGGGGTCGTCTTCCATTGGCTGCAGGATCACTCGAGAATGATCGTCTACAGCGCCAAACAGAGCAAAGTCAGGATAAAAACACTGCTGGTGCTTTCTGTATGTGTGGTGGATTGAGAGCTACGCAACAGGTTTCTCAACATGCATTCTTAAAAATAAAGGCTCTTCAGTGTGAAACCGTTTTGAGTTCTTGCAGGGTGAACCTCATGAAAACATGTTCTGGTCATATTTCACCTCAAGACCAATAGGAAGAAATACACATGATATATTTTTTTAAAGATTATTTGATTATGGCGAATAAGCACATTTTCTCATTACTGTAAAGCGCCCAGATGTTTACATTTTGAGAATTTGTTTTTGTAATAAAATACCATCATGTTGTCCAGACACAATTAACAGTTTTTTAACATTTACATTTAATCATTTAGCAGATGCTTTTATCCAAAGCGACTTACAAATGAGGAGAGCAATAGAAGCAATCAGACCAGCAAGAGGGCAACAGTACACAAGTGCTGTAACAAGTCTCAGTTAGTCTACAACACTACACATAGCAAGTTTTTTTTATTTTATTTTTATTAATTAAATTAAATGTATTTTTATTAAATAAGCATAAATTAAACGCACTACCAAAAATATTTGTAAGTTTCTGTAGCTCAAATGCACCGCTCTACTTTAACAAAGGTCATTGTACTGAGAATTGGGAATGGGGGGGGGGGTAGGGGGATGGGGGTAAATTGAAAATAATCTTACTAAAAACAGGCTTAATTTTCTTTGTGGACAATATAATGTCTTAATCTTTTCTTTAGATGCTGCGGTGAAATATGACTCTTTCTTGATGGGTTCATCCCTAAAGCTCCAGTGAATGTTGGTTTTCCAGAGCAAAAGTTCAAAAGGGTGCCTACAAAACTGTCTGTGGACCTAAAGAAAAACTTTGTTTTTAAGAGTGTATGCAGCCAGATCTTCAGTGAGAATATCATACACTCTTACATGCAATGATGTTCCCATATCGATTCTTCGTTCGATTTTGCTCTTTCTTTGCTGCATCCCATGAAGCAGACTGGCCCTCAAAGAAGCTCTGGAGAGACAGAGAAAGAGTTACAACACAGCCAACAGAAGCTGAAGGAAATCCTAGGAATATCCCAATTTACTCAAATTCTCATCATGTTTGACAACATCAGCACCACACAGTAGTGTGTATGGAAACACATCATTTTCATTACTGAACAGAAACATCATGCGGTCTCAGCAGGCGAAACAAAAACAGAAATTGTGCTGCATCTGGCATAAAAACTCAACTGATACGATTGTGGTTTCAGAAACCGCCGACACTGTTTGCCTGCAACCAGCAAGCTAATGACTGCAAGGCATGTGTGGGTATCAGGCTGTGGAGGAGGCACTTTTTGGTGAAGTTCTTGTTAAAGGTGGAATGTAATTTTGGGGTGGGACAATCTATTCATCAGAAATATGGAAGACGGGGGAAGTTTCAGTAAACCTGTGTGAAAACACTCTTTAAGGCCCTGACATACTTCAAGTGAAATTGAACTGGTGTGACGTCATTTCGAACAAAAACAGACCAAAAGTTTTGGATGATGGAAAAGGTGGGCGTGGCTCTGAGGCTCCGCCCTCTCTGAGGTGTAAATCTTCTCTGGTTCATTTCTTCTGTTCAGACGCGAGTAAAAACATGAACACACTGGAGAACCGCTTTATAGTAGAAACTGAAGCTGTAATTCTAACTGAAAGCGACACTGACACTGTTTAATACAGTAAAACTGTAGCAGACATCTATAGTATAAAGTGCTGTAGAAATAAACATGACGTGACTGGAGCGCTGAATCACAGAGCTGGTGCGAACACTGATCAGATGCTTTCTGAACTGCTGTTTTCTCACCGCTGGCATTTGTATCATGTGTTTATTTAGTTATTGAGAGGAAAGTGCTCAGCACATATTTACATCAGTGGTTCTCAAACTGGGGGCCACACAGAAGTTCTAGAATTTTTTTTTTTTAAATAATAATTGAATTAATTATATGTAAATTAAATGTTCAATATTTAATCAATATCCAAAATTCATTTAATTTCTATTGCTTTCCATATTCAAGGACATTTCCTATTGTTTTTATTTTAAAGGCACTTTTAAAGTTTGAATCACATTAAAAACGTAATTTCTGCATTGTTCATTTCTGCATAGCTGTCGCTTATTGGCCCTGGTAAAAAAAAAAAAAAAAAAAAACCCCAATCGCCACCGTCATCGTCATTTTGTTTTGTTGCACTTTTCCAAACCAAACATTTTTGAAAGTACCAGTTTCAACTATCAAAACAGTTTCATGACAATTTGTTCCATTTTATGAAATACAGAATTTATCTTAAATTGAGTAATCAAACACCAACCAACAGAATTGATGTTCCATCATTGTATCATTTAATATTCTTTTACTTTAAATAAATGTGTAAGTTTGAGGCTGTTTTGCGTCATTATCTGGGGGCCCTAAAGCGACACTACACAAAGGTCACGCTGACTATGGGCCCGATTTTAACGATCTGAAACGCAAGTATCAAGCGCAAAGCGCAAGTAACTTTGTGGGCGGATCTCGGGCGCTGTTGCTATTATACCGGCGGGATAAATGACTCTTGTGCCCGACGCAAATCTAAAATGTGTTGGTCTGATGTAGCTTCATTACTCATAGGTGTGGTTTGGGCGTAACGTGAAATAAACCAATCAGAGCGTCATCTCACATTCCCTTTAAGAGCAGGCGCGCTTGTTCCATGGCGGATTGCTATTATAACGGCGGATTTGCCAGGAGCGGTTCACAGCCGAGGAGACCGACGCTCTCGTCAGGGCCGTAAAACACAGAGAAGTGACATTGGGGATGGAGAAACACACCCAGATTAGCTTCGGTTAAACAGGCGTATAATAATTTGGGTAAATGTGTAAGCTAGATTTATGCCTATTTTTTCACATCTTCATGGACACCACAATGATTTCCCTCGTGTGGAATATTTTTCCTTGTAATAATGTATGGTTTTCTAAAAATGAAAACTGCTGCATCTGTGTAGATGAGAGAAGCAAAGTGTATGTGCGTTGTGCACACGCTACATTGATTATGGCCAAGCATGCGCCCTTATAATATCATATGAATAATATGTGCAACGCTCCACTGACTTTAGACGAGGTTTTTCCTGGTCTGTGGTGGAATTGTTTTCTGAAACTGCAAAATAGCACCAGGGAACGTTTGCGGCAGAACACGCCTCCTCTTTTCGCTGAACCGCCCCCGGGAGCGCAAGTTCATTCCCTAATTTACCGACGTGCGTCTGTGGAGGGAAAAGTCCGCTGTGCGTCGGATGCAAAATAGGAATGATACATGTGTCGGTGTACAAAGTCAATTGCGCTGGGTGCGAGATAGGGCCCATAGTCTGAGAACCGCTGATCTAGACGTCGCTCTCTGCAGAGTGAACGGAGTCGGGATGTTTCGCTACAAAGGTATTTACAACGTCTTTTTACCCGTAAGCGAAGAATGAAAAAGAACTTGGCCGTGAGTATATGGGGGCCTTTATTTCACTTTTCCCATGAACTCTATCTGAGCAGATGAGACACACAGCACACACTCTCACACTCCGACGCACTGTTTTCTCATCATAAGCTTGGAGCTTTGCGATGAGTTTCTCTGTGGTTTCAGCGTCCCCAGCGCTTCCCAGTCTAACCTCATACTCCTCCTTGAAGCCGTAGCTGTCGGAGGTCTTCATCAGGTTGATGTGCTGCAGCAGGTCTGCCACCCGGATGGCGGGATGGAGCTGTCCGGTCTGGTAGGGCGACTCTGTGCCCTCGCAGTGGTAGCGTGGGATATCCAGCAGTCTGCTGTTCTCCGCCGCTGCCGCCGTGTGGTTCTCGTCTGAGGAGGCATCGGGAAAGCTTTAGTTCAATGCGCACCTTTACACACGCTGAGCTCAAAGGACTCGACAAACACACGCGAAACCTCACAAATGCATATATAATCCCAGAGTTGAGCACTCTGCACAGGACAGAGGCGTCTCTTCACACACACTTACCAGTGATAGGCACTTATGGGGCAGCGGGAGAGAAAAGAGTTGTTTAGTTCAGCGTCAGCTCAAACACACGGGTCTGCAGTACAGCTGATGGGGTGATATATGGACTGAACATGTACACTAACATGTACACAGGACACTAAGACGGGGGGGGGGGGGGGGGCACAAACAAAGCCACTCTCGACATCACACTGAGGATATTCTTCAATCACGTCACATTTCAGTTTAGCTATAGTTTTTGAGGAGGTGCAGAAGCCGCTTCCATATGAACGACACCACAAACTGAATATAACTGAATCTGTTCACAGGAATCGCAACCACAGGAAGTGATTTATAAGTAACCCCTGTTATTAACAAACTAGTGCACACTTTAGTGTGGATTCTCCGCAACTTTTGGCCACATCTGCAGTCTAGAGGTTTGTGAAGACTTTGATCATCAGCTGGTCTCTTCATCGCAGATGTCAGAGAGACGCAGAGAGTCGTCCTTCACACCTCAGCACTGTCTCTGCCAGAGCCGTGGCCTTAGGGGACGTGCTAATCTTCATCATCATCATCACCACACCGCTGTAGAAAGAGTCTTTCTAGCCTGTTCTGTCCTGTTAGCTCTGTGTTTGCATCTGACACTGTTAACCCAGATGACTGGATTCATGTTAGCTTTACTGGTAAGCTGTCAGTTTAGTTTCGGCATCATCCTACGAGCTCGGGGAATACTCATCATGTGGTCTGAGTGTGTGAGTGTGAGTGTGTGCGTGTGTGTGAGAGAGATGAGTGTGAGTGTGTGTGTGTAAGAGTGTGTGTGTGTATGAATAATGATGCTTCGGTAAAACATACAGAAGAGTGTTTCCCAGCTGATTCTGCCTCCAGAATTTACATTGAACATCTATTAGTCTTTAAAATGTCTAATTTATGTAAATCTATTAATGGAAATGTATTAATATCCCGTGTGAAAAAGAAGTACACTTTAGCATGCTTTTAAAAGAGTACTGTACTTCTTACGCAAACACTACTTTAATAGAATATTTCAATTTTCACTGTAAAAAAACATGCAAAACGTTACAGCATTGAAACTGTTTTCGGACACTTAATTGCATGTCATTTACAATTAAATGAAACCATAGTGTAGTTTAAATTCATATTAAATGCATTTAGCTGAGAATAAGAGTGCTTTTTTGAAGTAGCACTTCAATATATCTTAGCATGTAAATTCATAATTACTTATATTGTCTTTGAAATATGCTTGCTGAATGTACTGATAAGCATTTATAGTAAACTTAAATTTAAAAAATACATTTATTTTTAAATATTTTAACTTCAACATCAAAAAACACACTTATTAAAATTGTCCTTTACATGTGCTTTAGTATGTTAGACACATCAAAATAAGTGAACTTCTATAAAACAAGACAAAAGATTATTAAAACACATTTAAAACGTTCTTTAAAGTGAAAGTGTTATATTATCCACAGCTACGGTTTCTTAATTTTCTTAAGTACACTACAAGTGCACATTCAATACAATTAAGTGCTCTTCTTTTTCACAAGTGATTACCATGAAAAAGTCAACAGGAATTTGATTTGAGTGTTTGATTTCCTAATATCTCTTGAATTTCAATGTCTTCATGCTCTCGGCAGTCAGAACACTGTTGTTTGATTGGATGCTCACCCCAAAAATATATGGCATGTGTAGCTTTATTTATTCTGTCATCATAGCTAAGCATGATGACATGGTAAGTTGCATCATATTTCTTGCATTTAATGTTGGTTTCCTGCTGTCTGTGGCCCATCAGATCATACGGTGTGTGGATTACTTTAGTGAAACTAAACCAAATCTGACTAAACCAACCATTGGAACTGGAGTTAAAAATGAACTGGCATTGGCTTTCATAAAATATTCATTTTAAAACAATTATTTTAGGGTAGCATATGAGTTCATCTGTAGTAATTATAACTAGCTTTATATAAAAGCAATCACAATCTATGGTAAGCCCTCATTTAGCAAACGTGTGTGTGTGTGCACATCGTCATCCTTTAGGTGACTGATGACTTTCACTGCAACACAGTCGTCTCAAGAGACATTAGTACGATTCTGGGATTGCTCAAACACAGTGGATCTCAGTCTGTTCCTACAGGCTCCTGCGCTGCAGATGTCGGGTGGCGTTTAACACTTGTGATGTGACTTGTTAGTAGTAGAGTCCATTGACTGAACAGGGCACATGGGTATAGTGTGTGACACAGCGCTGCCCGTGGAAATGATTGAGAAACCCAGTTCTACGTAACACAAGAGGATCATGGTGAGGGGCTACAGTACATGAGTGATGCATGCTGGGTAATGAAGGTCTTTATGTGCAGCAGGAGTACTCAGCTCAATTCAAACACAAGCTGAATCAAGCTTTACATCATGACTTGAAGTATTTAACTAATCGGAAATATGGACCAATTAAAGACAACATGAAATTACATTTCACTTCAATAGCGCGATGTTCAGAGGACACTAATGTAGGACAGGGCTTGACTTTATTCACTGTGATTTGATTGGCTTGGCCAATTATATTGTTGGTTAATATTAATGTCCCCACCCAAACCTCTTTAGTTACGCTGGCAGAAAGATCATTTCAGAAGTTAACAAATCTTGTTCCCCTTAACTAAAGTGTGCACTAATTTAAGTGTGCACAATAAGAGCTGTAAGCGCCACGTTCAAGGCAAGTAAACGGGGTCGACTTGATTTCATGTTGTCTTTGAGCCACACGACAGGTTGAACTGAATACTCCAGTGATCCAGTCACAGACATGTGCACACGATACATTCAGTCCTCACCTAATACTGCTGTCGGCACGAGAGGGTCATTAGGCACTGCAGAGAAACATGCAGAGTTATCGTAAATCAAACAAAATCAAGTTCAGAAACTGAAATCACACGCCTCACTGCTTGAGTTTTTACTCACGATTCAACAGAAGTGCATGTTAAACGTGGGTGCATTGTGCACGGTCACGCAATATCCCGTCATTACTAATACCTGAACCGGGACGCTTTAAAAACCTTTGTGAAATGCAGAGCAGTGGGTGCAGGAATGGCATTAAATGCTCTTGCGTTGGGCTGGGCGAGAGAGACAGAGAAGCTTGTTTCCGCCACAGAATAAAACATTTTAAAAGATATTCGCAAATTTTTATCTCACAATTGCGAGTTTACATCTCGCAATTCTGACTTTATTTCTCAGAATTGCGAGATATAAAGTCAGAATTGCATGATATAAAGTTGCAATTGGGTGTTATAAAGTCAGAACTGAGAGAAATTCTGACTTTTTTCTCGCAATTCTGACTTTATATCACACAATTCTGACTTTATAAAACATAATTGCGACTTTATATCACACAATTCTGACTTTATAAAACATAATTGCGACTTTATATCATGCAATTCTGACTTCATAACACATGATTCTGACTTTATATCACGCAATTCTGACTTTATAACACATAATTGCGACTTTATATCATGCAATTCTGGCTTCATAACTCATAATTGTGACTTTATATCACACAATTCTGGCTTCATAACTCATAATTGTGACTTTATATCACACAATTCTGGCTTCATAACTCATAATTGTGACTTTATATCACACAATTCTGACTTTATAAAACATAATTCTGACTTTATATCACACAATTCTGACTTCATAACTCATAATTGTGACTTTATATCATGCAATTCTGACTTTATAACACACAGATGTAAACGCAGATGATGTAAACGCAATTGTGAGAAAGAAAGTCAGAATTGTGAGTTGAATTGGATCGCAATTACCTTTTTTATTTTTATTCTATGGCGGAAACAAGCTTCAATAGAGAGAGGTACACAATCTAGAGTAGACTACTAAAATGTTCTCATTACACACACTAGCACCTGATAAACACACATCAACTGTGTCGCCCCACTCTCTTCATCGTTCTGATGTATCAGACCTCATATATAAGTGTAAACTCCTGTTCCGGAGTAATCCACTGTGTTGTTGTGGAGGGCTGGAGTACTCACAGCGGTTGCTGAAGTTGTGCGAGTCCATGAAGGTGACGGACACGGGCTCCTCCGCGTGCAGAGTGCTCTGGTCAGCATAACTGCGATCCATGGAGTTCACCATGTGTGTCATCTCCTGACGGGTGTTCCCGATGGCATCCTTGCGCTTCTTGGCCAGCTTCCTGATAACCCAATGAAAGAGAGAATCAATGAAGATCTACTGCTCTGGGAAACCGCATCATCCCACCCCTCACCCAGCCAAAGCAGTCACATGAGGAATATACAGAACACAGGAGAGAGAAAACGGGGATGATCCAATGGGAAAGCTTTAGTTCCGTGGTAAAGGACAACTTTGAGGAATACTTTCAAATTAGTGGATGTGATTCAGAGAAATAAAACCATGTCTGTTCGAATTGTTCAAACTTCCTGACAGTTTTACCGTCACAGAATTAGTTTAGCCATTTATGAGGCATTTTTTGCCTAAATGTATTATTTTAAGTCTACATTTTATGACACATGATTATTAGTAAAAAAAGAGCATTTGACTTACATAACAATAAAATTATGATTTTTTTTTCTTAACCAGCACTTTTGTCTTGTTTTCCAGTTAATATCTGAACATAAGGGTCTTATGACACAGAGAAAATGTGATATTTAACTTGTTACAGTGCAGTAAACCTAAGATTAATGTCAAATCATTTTCAACTTTATCTTCAAGTAGATTTAAAGGCTTAAAATATTAACATATCTTCCTAGATCAAGAAAATATCGCAGAAATATGTGACATTTATTCTAAAATGAATGGAAATCTAAAGAAAAGGTTTAATGGCTGAATGAACAATATTCATCACGAACATCAGGATGAACAAATCATGTCAAAAACTGATCTGAAAACAGTGTGCTACTTTGCTTCTCTAACAGTTTTTTTCTCGTTTTAAGTATGATTAGATTTTTTTTTTCAGTGTAAAACAAGACAAAATACTGATACATTTTTTTTTTTTTAGGTCAATGTGGGTTTTTTAAGGTTGCATTTGAGCAAGCAAATACAGAACAGATCATAAAGATATAGATTTACTTTATCTGAACTGAAGAAAAAAAAAGATTCTCTTATGGTCATGGTTTTACTTTGTCATGTCATGAAATGCAATGTGGAGCTGTGAAAGAAAGATGATTTGTAAGGCAAATGATTATTAGTGTATGTTCAATCTGTTGCTTTGTTTCGACAGGAATACATACAAGCAGGAATATCTTGATTTTATTTTTGATTGACATTTTGCAGAGGTGTAGGTTTAGACTACAGGCCACCCGGGACAGCTGCATGAAGAAACACCCTCTTCACCAAATGAACGAGCGGATGAGAATGTGAGGTGGATGGAGACAGGGTGAGTAACTATCCCACACACACACACACACACACATGCACACACCAAAACAACAAAAGAACCAACCGAAAAGACAACGGACAGACACAAGTGCAGCATTCTTTTTTCAAATAACACCGCTTGGATGCGACCGTCGCCGAGCTCGTCCAAGAACTACTACAGTGCAAAAGGAACGTGATTGGTCGAAGCGATTTGTGTTTTCGCTTGAAAAAAGGATACTGCATCTTTAAAAGACTAACAGGACTAACCATAGACAGAGAGCAGAGAGCCCTGCATGTGTGTCAGCCTTTTGCTTTAGTCTGAGCGTCTCTGTTACTTACAGGTAATATGAGTACGAATAGTAGCTCCTCCTGGCGAGCGAATGAGAAACAGCACAAACAGATGAAGAGATATTGGTGAGTGCAATGTGGGAATCAACCTTACCAACATAAGCAACAGACACTTTAGCCTGATCTCTCTGGCATTCATTCAAACATGCATGTCTTGTTTTGTACATTTGCGTGCAATCTGACAGCCTATTTATTTGACAATTGACTGAAAAAAAAAAATGTAATCAGAGCATGGAGAAACTCTGGCTGTGCGATTTCATCATGCATTTCAGGGGCTCTGACTTGATCAATCACTGCAATGAAACTTGAAGCACAGATCATTTAAAAATGTTTTTAAAAAGCCATTTTTAAAGAAAGAAGGGGGGAAAAAATCACATATGCAGAGCACAAGCAAAAAGGCAGAAATAAAAAAAGAAGCTGCAAATCAAAGCAGTAAAGCTGCTGACTTCCTGCAAAATAAGCAATACGTCAATGACCACCGTTTTAAAGATGCAGTATCTTCAGTTTGAGCGGAAAACAGGGATAATCCAGTGCTCCATTTATATTTACACCTGTGTATCGAGCTTCAATATATGCACATTTCATTCATTTAACAGGATGTTAAAAAATACACAATCATCTCTCACACACAAAAAATGATGCGGAATGTCACACACTTGCCAAACGTGTTCAGACGTGTTTAACGGGGCCTGGTTGGTGAAACAAACACTGTTTTGTTTGAAAAGAAGTCCATTCACAGGAGACGCTCACTCCCACATTCAGATCACATGACCAGCCCAACACTACCGCCGCTTTATCTCGTGAGGCCAGCTCGCACTGGACGCTTCTGCTTGTGGGATCAGTCATTCCAGGGATCACACATCCAGCATGTCTACACTAGCCAGAAGCGTTTGCCTTCTCCACGCCGACAGGTGTCAGTTAACATCACTGCCGTATCTCTCATTTACAGACATGATGGAAGAGGGGTGCGCACTTCAGAGGATGAGTGAAGAATGGAGGATGAGGAATATTCCTGATGTAAACCAGGATCTGAGGCCCATTCAAGAGAAATTACACTAAATAATTACAATTTATATCAAATAAATGTCATTTCTTATGTTTTTTTTTGTATCACTATTGATTAATTGATCCTTTACAAATACAGTTTCTGAATGTTATTTACAAGTAAAACACCTATTATATCATTTATGATTAAGCGGTGAATATTTCTACCGTTAGTTACGTGAGGCAAAAGAAGTTCAACACAACTTCTGCTCTTGTATTTGAAGGCTGCTATTGGATCATCGAGTGTAAAGGTTATATTATGCGACAGTGCATTACTTTACGGAGAGCTTACGACGTACTAGCTTCATTCTGCCTTGAGAACAACCGCATAAAGAACAGAGTTAGTTATAAACTCGCTAGTAGTTCCTCAGCCTCTAGTGTGGACTTTACATTGCAGTTAAAGAATGAACTTCTGAAGGGCCGGTGTGACCCGACCCACGTGTGTGTGTGTGTGTGTACAGTTTAACTAAACTCACTGCATCTCTGCTTCTGCCACACTGAGTGTTGTTTTGCTTAAATGAACATTGATTGTGTGACTCTACAGAAGTAATCCATTTACACACGTGTGCTCACTAAATGGATTGCATTTTTGTGCATCATTAAAATTGCATGCTTATGTATTACAATAATTAGAATTTTCCTTCCCCTGAAAACAACAACGAGCACGATCCTGACTGAAGACGAGCGAGTGTTGTGTGTGTGTGCGGTAAGAAAAGACATTCCTTGACTCTGAACACTGAACTCAGCTTTTCAAAAGAGCCCTGATCTACACACACGAGCAAGGTCTTCATTTCACTAAAGGTTATCGAAGACTCTTCCCTGCTGCCACTGCAACAATGAATATCTGAACTGTGTGTGTGTGTGTGTGTGTGTGTGTGTGTGTGTGTGGATGAAGGAAGGAAGAAAGAACTACATCCCAGCGAGGACATGTGCTTTGAAGGAAAAAAGAAAACGTCACTGTTGAAGCATCTAAGGATTCTCAATAGAGCTTGTGTGTATCTGTGTTGAGTATTTGTTTTGTTTTTATTCATTATTATTTATTCATTTAATTATAACACACAATCATTTATTCAACTTTATTATATTACTTATTTTTGAATCTATCTATCTATCTATCTATCTATCTATCTATCTATCTATCTATCTATCTATCTATCTATCTATCTATCTATCTATCTATCTATCTACCCCTCCTCCCAATCATCCATCCATCCATCCATCCACCCCTCCTCCCATTCATCCATCCATCCACCCATCCATCCATCCATCTATCCACCCACCCACCCCTCCTCCCATCCATCCATCCATCCATCCATCCATCCATCCATCCATCCATCCATCCATCCATCCATCCATCCATCCCTCCTCCCATTCATCCATCCATCCACCCATCCATCCATCCATCTATCCACCCACCCACCCCTCCTCCCATCCATCCATCCACCCATCCATCCACCCATCCATCCATCCATCCATCCATCCATCCATCCATCCATCCATCCATCCACCCCTCCTCCCATCCATCCATCCACCCATCCATCCATCCACCCATCCATCCACCCATCCATCCATCCATCCATCCATCCATCCATCCATCCATCCATCCACCCCTCCTCCCATCCATCCATCCACCCACCCACCCCTCCTCCCATCCATCCATCCACCCATCCATCCACCCATCCATCCATCCACCCATCCATCCATCCATCCATCCACCCCTCCTCCCATCCATCCATCCACCCACCCACCCCTCCTCCCATCCATCCATCCACCCATCCATCCACCCATCCATCCATCCACCCATCCATCCATCCACCCATCCATCCATCCATCCATCCACCCCTCCTCCCATTCATCCATCCATCCACCCATCCATCCATCCATCTATCCACCCACCCACCCCTCCTCCCATCCATCCACCCATCCATCCATCCACCCACCCACCCATCCATCCATCCATCCATCCACCCCTCCTCCCATTCATCCATCCATCCACCCATCCATCCATCCATCTATCCACCCACCCACCCCTCCTCCCATCCATCCACCCATCCATCCATCCACCCACCCACCCATCCATCCATCCATCCATCCACCCCTCCTCCCATTCATCCATCCATCCACCCATCCACCCATCCATCTATCCACCCACCCACCCCTCCTCCCATCCATCCATCCACCCATCCATCCATCCATCCATCTATACACCCACCCCCCCCTCCTCCCATCCATCTATCCATCCATCCATAAATCCACCCATCCATCCATCCATCCATCCATCCACCCACCCACCCATCCATCCATCCATAAATCCACCCATTCATCCATCCATCCACCCATACATCTATCCATAAAGGATATTAATAGAGAGTCAGACTAATGTTTCCAGCCTGGTCTGTTACGATGAGCATTGGTGTGTGTTTTAAACACCGCCTGCTGTTCAAGTAAACACCACATGATGGAGCCATTAGACAGCAGCTGCCAGAAACCATGCCAGGCCGTTTGCTGAGCGATAGAGGGAGAGATAAGTGAAAGTAAGATCCTGAAGATCTGGGGGTGCACATTAAATACACCTCTTAAAACAACAGTGGAGACGAGTAGAGTCCAGTACAGGCTCTTAAAGCACTGAACCCTGCGCTCATTTACACACAGACAGAGCCAAACACGCTCGAAACACACTCCCTTCTTTCCTCTCCCTCACAAACAGCAAACTGGTGTGTCCTCTCCAATGTTCAACTACACTGCACGATTTACACCCTTTTCCACCAAGATGAAGGCGATTCATGAGCCGATCCATCAGTCTCTCTCTCGACCAACCCCTGCTTCCACAGGCAATGACATCAATTACTATATTATTACTAATAGTCTGCCTACGAATAAATAAGACAAGTGATTTGAGAACAAATTTTAACTTTAACTGAAGTTATTTAAAAATGAAAAATAAAAATAATAATACTTCTATTCATCAAGACCGCATTAAATTGATCAAAAGTGACAGTAAAGACATTTATAATGTTAAAAGATTCTATTTTAAATAAATGCTGATCTTTTGAACTTTCTATTCATCAAAGAATCCTTAATCATAAATGTTTCCTGAGCATCAAATCATCATATTAGAGTGATTTCTGAAGGATCATGTGACACTGAAGACTGGAGTAATGATGCTGAACATTCAGCTTTGATCACAGGAATAAATTACATGTTACTGTATATTCACATAGAAAACAGCTATTTTAAATAATAATAATATTTCACTGTTTTCTGATCAAATAAATGCAGCCTTGGTGAGCAGAAGAGCCTTAAAAACATCTGACCGACCCCAAACCTTCTGAAAGGCCTCTGATACAGTAAGTGTCCTGTGTAAACGGGTGATTAATGAGGTGTGATAGCAGGAAACTCTCCTGATCAGTGTGAGGTTGGGTGTGTGTGCTGACGGGACGCCCCACGGCTGCTGATGATGTGATGAGATGGCAGTGGGAGGAGGATGCCGTGTGCTCGTGGGTTACAGAGCCACATCTTACCTCTTCTTCAGCAGAAGGATGGCCACGAGCACCAGCAGAATGAACACCAGGACCGCAGCGCTGATGCCCGCTATCTTCACCACCTGGTCCGTCTGTTTGGCCGGATCTGGGATCACTTCCGGCTCCTCCGTGGCCCCTGAATGGACAGACAGAGTAGTTTTAGTGTAACATCCACCTATATGAGTGTCAGGTTGGAGCAATGGCTTGGCAAATTCAACATATCACACTTTTTAAGAGCCTTTTTCTTTCTTAGATGCAACATTAGAACTGCAAAATAATGAAATGTCTGCCATTAATGCGCTGTTTCTACAAGATCCATTTCCAAATGCACTTTCAAACATCACGAAAGCCCTGACCACAACATCGATTCGTTTCACAAACCGCCATCAGTTCGCCGTGTGATTTCTGTCTTTCTCTCGCTGCCAAAACATAACAGAATGGGTTGAAAATGACTGTCGGATACGTTTCTCCAAACATTGGCAGACAACCACAGTATCATTCCATTGTTGAACGCTAATATTATTACCTGGCACGAATACATTATGCAAAACACAAAAATGAGTCTGCTCTAAAAATAAACGTGTGAAACAGTTGAAAGAGAAGACGCTGGCTCGGAGCGCAGCCTGAAGAACAGAGCGTGAGCGATGTCGAGCTAAACACAATGTAAGGCCTGTGGGAGTTTGATGCTGAACACTGTATTCACATCACTGTACACTACAGTTCACATCTCTATTCTCACTGCAGAGAAGGAAATATTGTCTCTTGTTCTGGTGTATTAAATCTGCACTTGTAGAGTACTTCAAATATTAAAAGTATACTGTATATATATATTTAAAAAAACTATACTTGCAGAAAACACTATATGAATGAAATAAAAGGCCACTTAAGTGCATTTATAGAGAGAGACCTTTTAAAAAGTGCACTCTTGTAATAATGTCAAATTAAAGTTTTACTTTAAAGCACATTGTAAATCATCATGTTTCAATAATATTTTGTCATGCTTTATAGAAGCTGACTAACATACTGAAGCACATGTAAAGTACTTGATTATGGTTTTTGATTTTACATTTAAAGTTCATATATTTTTAATGCTGTAAACTTGATTTAAATACATAAAAGTTTTAAAACAATGTTTTAAATATTGAACAGTGGGTCTCATTCACTAATAATTGTGTGGATTATTTTGTATTTGATTTTACTTTTAAAGTTCATATATTTTTAATGTTGTAAACTTTAAGTTTTAAAACATAAAGCTCATTCACTGATAATTGCGTGGATTATTTTGTATTTGTACACACAGAAGAATTCACAACACGTTCTTATGCACATGAATTTGTTCTTAACCTCGTTCTGATTTTAGTGAATTTGGAGTATTGTAAATAAGTCATTTGCATAAACACGCCCACACATCTCCATATAAGGGCTTTCCTCACAAGCGCGGTTTGCAGACGCGCTCTCGCCCCGAACCTTGAGCAGTGACAACTGTGTCATTCTCACCAGTTCACACAAAACACACACCTTTTCTACAGTGCTCTCAGTAGCCAGCAGCACACACACGTATATCTGCGTTATCCAGAGAAACCTTTCTTACTCTTTAACCGTAGCCTATGATGGAATCTATTTAAGATCAAATTAAATTGTATCATTTAATAATTGCATTACATAATTTTATATATGGATTATACTGTATGATAAAATTAATGAAACTATAAATAATAGTCGTGAATAATAATATGAAAATATAATTATAGTCGTGTTATGATGAAATATATAACATGATAAGGCCGTAGAGCTTTTTTTCGTACGTATGGTTTCAGTATTACTACATTTTTGGTGAATCGTAATTTGTTTTTAGAAACTTTCGTACGTACATTTCACGCACAAATTGGTGTGTACGCATGCTCAGTGAATGAGACTCAATGTTTTGGTTAAAGTCTTGTTTTCATTTTCTTATTAACTGCGTCCTGGAGTCTACATCGGATATATCATAAAATACTGTATATATATTTTTTTTTTCAGAATTGCATTTTTGCCATTTGTTTCTTATACTCCAATGTAATGACATAAAAAAAAAAATATATTAAGTTAATAGGAATAATGTGTAATGGTTCGACGAAGCCGTAGTCTGCATAAGTCCACATGAGTCTGAGTTGATACGGTGTGATTTGGCCAGATCTTCCTCTATTGTGTCGGTGTGCTGCAGTGGAGCTTCGGGTCTATAACCCTGTCAGAAATACATCACTGCTGACTGAAATACCTCTCGCACACCGATAAAACAGCACAACTATCATTACGGCATCTACGGCTATTGATCCAAACTCCAGCTCGGTGCGTATGACATTTACGGCCGTCTTGATGCTGACTCCACTCGTGAGTTTGCCTGTAAATGCCGCATTGTGCGAGATGTCTGTGCAAGAGAAGTAAAAGCATCTTCGCTGTGTCCTGAAGCTCTACTATAAGCTTTTAAGAGTGATAAGGCAATGACCCGCTGACATGGGCCTCTTAAATAAAGCCATCAGCCGTACTCTCCTGCCTCTGGATCTGTGGGGCAGATTATTTCACCCAACAATAACTCTCACACAAAACCAAAGGCGCTGTGACACGGCTCTCTGTCCTCTACAGTGAGCAGCCTGGGGCCAGACGCTGCTCTAATGCACCGGGCCTTCATCATCAAACCACACTCTTCCTCCAGGCTTTAAGAACCGATCACACACACGAGTGCTGCGTTAGCTTCACTCGACCTGTCTCTGTCAATAACACATAACCAGGGCAGGATCTGCAGAACGGATGTTAAAGTCCCCCTGTAGTCAATCATTGTATCCCTTAAAACTAATCTTTGATCACCAAAATGACATATTTAAATGCTTTTTTCTTGAAAAATAATTCTTCATGCCTTAAAATATCTTGAATGTAACTCGACACCCTTGCCTCATTTAGTATGCACGGTTCTATGAATATACAAATGAGCCCCGCCTCCACTCACTCACTCAGCTCAGAGATCCACTGGTTGACGATCACACGTTGATCTGATTGGTTACAAGGTAGTTTGTGACGTCAGAAACACCAGCGATTTCAAAGCGTGTTTTTGAGACTGTCTTTGGTTCACTGCAGTTTTAAGGAGGAAATACTCAGCAATGCTGTCGACTTATGAATTTACACATGGTTTGTCTTAAAGGTCCCGTTGCATGCGATTCCATGTTTCAAACTTTAGTTAGTGTGTAATGTTGCTGTTAGAGCATAAATAATATCTGTAAAATTATAAAGCTCAAAGTTCAATGCCAAGCGAGATATTTTATTTAACAGAAGTTGACTACAAAAAACGGCTCGATTGGACTACACCCCTCTACATCCTGCATTAGTGACATCACCAGAACCGTTTCTTGACTAACCTCCGCCCACAGGAATGCTCCCTCAACTCTACTGGCTACTTGCGCACTTCTTATAACTTAGCCTACTGTGTTTACTCAGCTCTTACGGTGATTTTCTGAAGTAAAACTGACGCTTCATATTTTGTGTGATGTACAATAAACTTTATTAAACTCATCAGTACATGTTTGATCATCATTCAGACAGCAGACTTGTAGGCTATTAATAAATAATGGATACATAGCCTACAAGCAGATGACAAATACGTTATAATAACCGTAATTAAACTACTAAACCATACCTGTTTCATCTCTATACAGCACTCTGACTCTGTAGGCATTATTGTCCGACTCGAAATGAACGCCGTTACTGAGAGTTTCTGATATTATCATCATTCCGTGAGATGAATTTTTCCTGACAGACTGAGCACGAGCTCATGAAGCTCCGCCCCCTGTGTCGTCCAGCAGCACCTCATTTGCATTTAAAGGGGACACACTGAAACGGCTCGTTTTTCTGTGCCCCAAAAAATGTCAATTTAAACATGCTGTAAAAAATGATCTGTTGGGTATTTTGAGCTCAAACTTCACATACACACTCTGGGGACATCAGAGACTTATTTTACATCTTGTGAAAAGGGGCATAGAACGGGACCTTTAAAGCATATTAAAAACACCACATAGACATATAAACAACATTAAAAGCTGGATTTACACCACAGGGCGACTTTAAGCAGAGCTGAGAGAACTACTATCGGGAGCCGAAAGATCTGTTTATCTGCTGGTCCAATAAGATCCTATATATTCATATTTTTTCCATTAAACATATTTTAATAAGCACTTTCACTGTGACACTGTACAAAATATAACTCTGTTAGTTTTTCAACTTCTGGCTCAGCCAATGGAGCGAGGGACGGCCTGCTTGTCTATCGTGCTTTGGGAGTATTTAGAAAACCTGTTTGAAAATAATAATTTTGGTTTCGAGTTTTATTTGCCGATGCTAGCAGTATAAGTTATATTTCTGGTTATATTTCAGTTCAATAGACAACAAAGTGTCTGCGCTGGACGCAAGGATGTTGCAATGCGTAAAAATAGACTGCATTATGATCAACACAGCTGTCAATCATCCAGTGAGGAACGCCTTCAGATGACAGACGGACACGGCTACTCTTTCACTTTATTTTCTGTCCATCTGGAAAAAATATTTTGTTTATAAATGTGCACTGTAAAAAAAAAAGTTGAGTTAACTTAAAAAGTTGAGTGTGATTGCCTTATTTTTTCAAGTTGGTTCAACTTTTTTTAGTTGCCTTGACAAGAATTTGTAAGTTAAAAAACAATAGAAGAACAAAAGCGATTAAGTTGACTTTAACTGTAGTGGATTAGTTGAGTTAACTTAAAAGGGTTGCCGTAATTTTTTAGCTCAACTATTCCTTTACAGTGTGTGATCTAATACATGAAATTTGTTACTTTATTTCCAAACCTAATGTATGCGCAGTTGTAGCAATACTAATGCTATGTGTAAAATGATCCCACTATTCTAAAATCGCTCATACAATGTCAATATTTAATAGATTTCCACTAGATCATTGTTTTCATGTACTGTTGCTGAGGTTTAGTCTCTAGTTTACAGCCGTCTGCACTGTACATTTTAATTATTACCTTAAAGAGCTATTTCTCTCTGATAAATCAGTGTATTTAGGCGGATTCTGTGATGTTAAATAATATTGATTAAGACCCAGCTAATTTAGATGTTACCATTTATTTTCAGCATGTCTCAAGTCTGTCTCCAGTGAGAAAATGTAATCTATAACTCAAGAAACAAGAAACGGTTCACGTCCGTCTCTCATGAAGGAAAAGCAGAGCCTGTGACCTCGCCAGCAAGGTGGTCTCGCAGTCAGTTTCGACACTTGGGTTGAAAGGTGATTAATGGGCGGCGTGGCGAGGTTTTAGATGCACGCCTGTATTGGTTCAGACATCAAATTTTGCCCCCTGCCAGGACACTTCGAGGTTTTAGATGCACGCCTGTATTGGTTCAGACATCAAATTTTGCCCCCTGCCAGGACACTTGTGTTTCTGTCAGCTCTTATGAGTCTGATCGGAGAGAAAAACACTGGGAGCAATTCAATGGAAATTGGATTACGTCCATTTTGGAGATAAAATTCCATGCTTAAAAACAAAAATGTATTTTTGTTGCTAAACAACACATGACGTGGGCTATATCTAATCCGTTCTGGGAGCGCTCGGAGCCTCGGGCAGACTTTTATCATTCGATTTCCTGCTGAAAAACAATTAATGAAGAGCCAGAGGAGGAAATAATGCGCAATAACTCAGCCGAGACACGGCCGAAGGTGCTTTCCGTACTGTCATTACCGCACCAGACAATTTATACACACATGTGTATCACTTCATGCACAAAAAACATATTGGACATTAAGCTGGAGAAAATATGTACGTTAAAACTAAATGTTCAATAGGCATTTATGATTAAACTCTAATCATAAACGACTATTTTGATATATACAAAGTCACAGCTCCACATAAAAAAAGAATAATAAAAAAAATATATATAATATATATATATATATATATATATATATATATATATATATATATATATATACATATGAAATATATTAGTCCTGAGATATGTATGACATGCATACATAAACATCACTTTAGTTCAGATTGAATGTGTTAGGCTCCTGATACTGTGCCAGACTGCATGGTGACATTGATACAATATGCGTTTGATTTTGATTTGTATTGTTACTGACTGTATTTAGATACATGAAAAAGTTATTAAAGTGTTTGAATAACATTCTTAAAAAATGCATCTTGCTTTAGTAATGTTTAATAGGAATTTCCTGAATAAAGTTCTAACATCATTTAACGTCCCCCTGTGGTGAAAATCCAGCTTTTAATGTTGTTTACGTGTCTATGTGGAGTTTTTAATATGCTTTAAGACAAACCATGTGTAAATTCATAAGTCGACAGCATTGCTGAGTATTTCCTCCTTAAAACTGCAGTGAACCAAAGACAGTCTCAAAAACACGCTTTGAAATCGATGGTGTTTCTGACGTCACAAACTACCTTGTAACCAATCAGATCAACGTGTGATCGTCAACCAGTGTTCAGCAGAAGAAAGAAATTCATACAGTGTAGCTGAAATATTAATGTTGTTTCAACATTACCTTGGTAAATCAGTTGGCAACATTGTTTTACGCTGCTGTTACATTTCAGTATTTTCAGTGTTTCAACAAAAGTGATTTAGAATCAACATCACATTGTAACATTGATCAAACAATATTATCATTGATTATTTTTGTTCATTTCAATATTGATTCAGCATCAGTGATGTAGAATCAGTCACAGTGTAACGTTGATTCAGTCACATTACTTGTGTACTACAATTTCTAGGTGAAATCTCACCATTGTTTCAACATTAAACGCGGGTGCAAAGCTGATATTGAGTTAACATTAATTCATAACGTTGAATCAATAAGTGATGCTGAACCATCATCACTTTGTAACATTAATTCAATGCAATTAGCGTTCAACACTGACTCAACTTTGCTTCAATGATTGCTTGATATCTGTGGGTATGGATTATTCATTCTTTATGAATCTTATTAGGTGTATAATAAATGGCAGAGAATCTTCAGAGATACCACAGTGTTTCGAGAAGGACTACTACACTATCAATTTAAAAATATAATAATTATAAATATTCTACTACAGCATCAGCACATGACTACAAATAGATATTTTATAGTTTTTTTTTTTTTTTGCAGACCAGGGATTGCAGACACACACTCACTGACCAACTTCCAGTGGTGTAAAAAGTACTGAGAAAGCTTTTAAAATAGATGTTTGAGATTTTCTCATTTTTAACACACGACTAGAGTGATGGTTATTATAAAAACACATGACTGTAGTCTGGAGTCTGTGTCTGAAAGCACCAGTTCACCCACACATGGACACTGTCATCCTGTACTGTCCCTCAGAAGGAAAGTCAAATTGAAGTTTGATTGAGTTTGTTTGATTGGCTTGTTAGTCAAATTTTTTAATCATTGAGGAAAAATTTAAGCCACATGAAAGTTTACACATGGAGTAAAAAGTCATCTTTTTTTCCCTTGTAAAAACAAAGTATTCAGTTTTATCAGAACTCAAGTACAGATTCCCTAGAACAATACTCAAGTATACTGTATGTTTACATCTGAATCTTTAACTTGTTCTCTGGCGTTTACTGTTCACTGTTTACATCTATACGGCTGCAATGACAAACTTGACTCGTGCTGAACCATGAGGAACTTGGGAAGTGAGGAAGTGTTCTTGTATTACATTTCAGAAGTATCCACAGATCTGTCATTTTAATATGCACAAATAAATGCCACCCATTTCCACTTGTACTCTTCTCACTTAGCCAGTAGCACCTCAATGCAGTACACAAGATCCGGGGGGAGGAGTTGGATCTTGTATAAGGGGTGGAGATTGGTAGGTTTAGGGGTGGGTTTAGGGATCAGGGGGTGGAGATTGGTAGGTTTAGGTATGTAAGGTGGGAGGAGTTGGATCTGGATCCGACTCCTCCCCGTGGATTTCATGTTCTGCATTGAGGACCATCTCCACTTAGGCACAAATCGGGCATTTATTGCCACTTTACTTTTTTTTTTAATCACACACTGCATGCATTTGTTCCTTATATTGCAAGCGCACATAGTATAATTCAGTATATTTTAGCGCCTATATTTAAGGGAGATGTTCATAAATGTGATGCTCATGTAAATAATACATGCATTTGATGCTGAACAGAACTTCTGTTCACCATCAAATGCATGTATCATTTACATAAGCATCACACTGTGAGCAGGATGGTAAAGGACGATCAAATATCTATCTATAGTCTGTCTATATAATCAAACAGTGTCCCAGTATAAACGCTGCTGAAAGCTCAGAGACTTCAGACTTCATCATAACATCAGAGACAGAGACAGATGAGATTCAGATGCATGCTCTCAAATGAAAGGGCTTACCTTTAAATGCCAGTTTCAAACACTGCGTTTTACTTTCCTGAAAAACAACAACAATTTACAGTTAATTCTCAAAACTCGATTACAGTTTTTTTCGATTGCTAAACGACAGTGGGCACAACTGGAGTCACATGTGCAAAACTCTAACTCCAGTCTGCACAGCAGCAGTTCATGTGGACCAAACTCTAGTTCGTTTTTCATTGCTTGAACACAGTTTTCAAAACTCTACACACTTATCCCATGACTTTAACCACAACCTGCACAACACTGTGGATTTACAGCACTTTGTTCAAATGCTAACACACTGCTGTCAAAACTGTGAACCACACATTCAGAACAGAATAGATTTCAGCCTTGTGCCTTTCAAACACTGCTGATTGCAATCTCAGCTGAAAGGCTCCCATACACAAAATAAATATATTTGAAATATATTTTTGGAATATATGCAAATATTCTAAATTGGCCTAATAAATATATTTTAGTTAAATATATGTAAATATATTTCACACTTACTGTAACATCATATATTTTTGTTATATTTCAGAATATATTTCAAAATGATAAATATAAGTGACCAACAATGCAAATATATTTCAATGTATTTGGAATATATGCCACATATATGTTCGACACTTTACGTAAAATATATTTCAATATATTGTTTTTCTGTATGGGTGGAGGTGGAAAGTGTTTGGTCACCACCCACATGACCAAATGTCTCTTTTGGAAGCCATGGATGTGAGGACACGACTGCCAGGGATGGATAAGGCACTCCAGAAGGTTCTTCCCCAGGTGCATGGCAAGAGAGAATATTAGATGTGATGTTGATGAAAACCTGTGGCCTGATGCTAGAGAGAGCATCAGGCTTAGCCCCTCAATTATTTGTTCGAATTACAGTATGTACTTTTAGTTTCTACCTTTTTTCCCGTAAATTACTACAGACTATTGAAGCAAACTGCTAATTTTCATTTACCTTAAAGAATTGTTATGTTCTAAAAATTTAAATAAATCATGTGAAAGAATGTCACTCTTTTCTTTGAAGAAAATATTACTTTGTATGAAGTCACTGAAATTGTTCAAACTGTAAAGATGAAAAGTTTGTATTTCCTGTATTGGTGTTTGATGCTAGTGTTTTTCCTCTCAGTGTGTTCTGAGTGACAGTGTGTGTGATCTCAGTGAGGGTTGTGCGAAGTGTTTGGCTGCACTGAGCCTGTTTTGAGCCATGTGTTAAGAGTTGTGTTGCTCTGAGTGAGTTTTGCAGGTGATGTGAACTGTTGAGCTCAGGTGACTGTTGGTAGTGCAGACTGTAGTTAGAGTTTTGCACATGTAGCTCCAGTTGTGCTCACTGTTGTTTAGCAATCGAAAAAAACTGTAATAGCTGAGCAGAATAACATAAAGATGTCAAAACAGATATCTGCAATGCATATCGAGTAGAACGACTGGTATTTTAATCTCTTCAAATACCCGGATGACGCACTTAATTAAGCGTAAAAACGAAGTGTGGGATGTTGAACTCACCAGACGTGGTTTTAATTACACAGTGGAGGGGGGGGGGGGGGGGGGGGCGCGATCAAACGATGGATGACAAAATATCCCAACAAAATTCATTCACTGCGCTCAGGGTTTGAAATGAACACCCGCCAACACACCAAATGCAGGTAAAACTCCACTGTGGCGGGTAACGCTGTCAAACCACGAGCCAATTCGGCGTGTTACTTATTGAAGTTTGTGTAAGCCAAATCTGCGCAGATTTCGTGCATAAATACTCAACTCGTGAGATCATGATATATTAAATACAACATATTGTGCAGAATCTGCTCATATCTGGCTTACTTAAACACACACGTCACTACGCTACAAATAACGGCACGCCTGATCATTTGCATTGAAGCAATAGTGAAGATTAAAAAGCGTTCGCTTAACAGAAAAGACATTGTTATTTCCCAACATCCTACATTTTTTGATGTTCTTTGTACTGTATTGATCTGTCCACCTGAAACACATTTTTGGTGTAAAGGATGAGGAAGAAAGAGGAAGGGAGGAGATGCTGGATGACAGGATTTTGTTTGAATAAAAAAATCAATGTATGAAATCCTAATTTTATAATAAATATGTGCTGTGACGTAGTTAATCTGGTTCTTTCTTTGGCTAGTAGAAGTTCTGAATGGCCGGTAACTTAAAAATCTAGCAGCCAAATTGGCTGGTGACTGAAAAAGTTCATTTCAAACCCAGTCTACGCTCATAAGTACAAAGCGTATAGTGCGGACACAACCTCTGAGCCGCTATGATCTGGACAAAAACTGGACTGCCCAATATTTTTATTAGAATTTGACTTGTCATGGGTGTGATATTGACTTTGTCAGTCGCATGCAACGCAAAAGAAAGTTATAATACAGCAATAAAAGTGCCTGAAGCAAGACGAATGTGATTTAGCGATTGAGTTGTACTGTCCGTGACTGCATGTGTTGATGTGAGTGCTGTCGTCCGCTGACCTTCTCCACGCTGCTGACCGCCTGGAAGTAGATGTTGTAGTTTTTGCGGGGTGCGAGGGGGGCGTTCCAGTAGCCGAGGTACGTCTTGTTGTCTCCCACGGTGAACGGCAGCGGTTCCGGGAGGTTCCTGGGCGGCAGCTCCGCAGCGAAGTAGTACGGCAGGCCCGAGCTGGCGGCGTTCTGATAGGACACGGGCTCGCGGTAACACTCCCCACCGCCGGCATCCCGTCGGGCTCGGTGAGGGTTGATCTCCTTCACCACGATCTGATACGAGCTGTGGAGGACCGACACAACATTTACACTGAGAACTCAACATCCCTCAGCTTTCACCTTTCATTTGGATATTGATGACACAACCAAAAGCACAGACAAAATATAATTGATTTTGTTTTGAGATGATATTTTGGGATATTCATACTCTTGTTTAATTCATTCTGCTGTTTCCGTGTGTTTTTCCTCACTGCTGACTCAATCATTTCAGTTTCTACACAGACGTCCCATTCACCAAAGTTACCATGTTTAACCTTATAAAACATACTTTACCATATTGCATATGCAAATTATTAAGGCCTCTAAATGATGAACGTGATCAAGACTTTGCATCTCCTGCAGTTCTCCTGTCTCTGATTGATAGTTTAGAGTGTTTTATCCAGTAAAAGTCTTTCAGTGTAACTGTACAAACGTCCTCCTTCAGCTCGAGCTTCACGTGTCTTTCTGTGTCAAATCTGACCTGATTTATCAAGGAAACACAAGAACAACTTTGATATTGTTAGTAATATTTCACCTGGACTGAAGCCACTGAGGTTTACTTGATCATCCATCATCATTTATTAGAAAAATATGATCATCAGGCTTTCGAGGAAGGTTTATTTGTTCATCAGTCAATCATCATTGCATTGCATTGCATTATATGATTTAAAACTATAGAGCTACAGTATGATCATAAAACTAAGCATTTAAATATCATCTTATTAAGATTATTGGCCCAAATTGATTTCTATATGCATTTTATGTAAGTATCTGCTAAACTATTATAAAGATACTGATCAGATGAAACTGATTTACATTTCAAGCATCAGAATTTTATCTTACTTTAATAAACTGTTCCATTTTTTTGTCTGACTATTATGTCAGGCATTACAGGGTTAAAAATTTTACATTTTGTATGTTCATATGAAAGACTGGGAAAACTGTGCTCTAATGGCTTCTTGTGCTTCACATCCATATTTCCCTTCACTTTCCCAATGGTCTTTTTCTGCATTTTCCGTACTTAATTGAATTGAAACGAATAATTTAATCAATAAATAAGTCTCTCCTCCTCTTCCATCTGAGGCTGTCTGTAGGAATGAGTCTGTCACATTGAAAAACTGAATTACTGAAAGACAGAGCGCAGAGAGAGGAAGAGGAAGAGTCTTTGTGCAAGTGTTGTGCAAGTGTTGAGAGGAATACGAAACAGCTGAAGGAGAGATGGAGCAGAGAAACACGGGGAGTGAATATGGGAGCTGCAGCAGAGGCTCATTTCAGTCTGATGAACACACACACACACACACACTCTCACACACACCTGATAGGAGCTCCTTTAGCCTGGGCAGGTTTCAGCAGGACGGTGATGGTGGTGGCCGTCTCGTTCAGGGACGCCTCGGACCCATCATACTCCTCTAGAGTCGGCGCTACAGAGACAGAGAGAGGGAATGTGTCAACATTTTCCCATTAATACAATCCTGTGTTGGCGAAGCTTCCCAGAAACTCAATACTCTGTGAAGATTCAAGCTGTTCAAACTTCAGAATAGTTCAACTACAGCCACCCTGCTGAAAGACAAGTCACTGTTTGCAGGAAAACAATGAGCATCTCAAACGGCTTGATGGTATTAAACTTAATACTGTACATAACACATACATTTATACCAACTAGGGCTGTGCAATTCATTGAATTTCGATTTCGATTTTGGCTCCCAACGATCATCAAAATAGTACAATCAAGTAAAAACGATTATTTTGCCATGTTCTGTTTTGAAAGATTTTTTGTCAAGTTTTTGTCAAACTCCCATTTATGCAAACAAGTTTTTACGCTCACATAAGGAGGTTTTTCAGGCAATTCGAAAAAGAAATATACCGCAAAACTGCCATGGAAACAGTTTTTGCGCATTTACAGTCACCTGACGTAGACGACGCGGTGTGTTTGGACAGAATACGAGACAGAGCTCTTTATTAAACTCATATAAGACAAAAGAATGACAGGAATAATGGATTCTAAACCTCAAATAAATGCCACAATCAAGACCTCGCAGCAGATCTGAGGGAGAAACACCCAGAAACACCTCATATGAGCCGCTCACAGTATAATAAGGGTCGTTCCTCACCATTAATGCTTGGAAAACACACACACATCTCCTTCCATTAATAATAATGGCTAGTGCAGTGGCTGGGATAAGTACATAAACCTCCATTTTGGAATGATTTTACTTATCGCGAGGGGAAAAAATTAAGTCTTAGTCGCATAACATCGGTTAATGGAAACGCCGTCATTTCTCAATAGTTTTTTGTTGACATTTAGAAAAAATTGCAAAAGTTTTGCGCAAATCTGTAATGGAAACGCGCCTACTGTAGCTATAAAGTATATTTGCTCAAAAAATCTGAAAACACACCAGACAACCACAACATACACACATTCACACACACACACACACACACACACACACACACACACACACACACACACACACACACACACACGCACATCCCACATTTTCACTCTGCATGAATAAGTCTATTTGTCTTTCTCTTCCTTTTTGAAAGCAGGTTTTCTCCCCTCATCCCTGCATGTTTTGTTAGCTCCACCTACACTTCTCTCACTCGCAACAAATCTAAAGTGATGTATTTCTGAAATGCTAGGAAATCATATTTGCCCTGATCATGCCTGTATGACATCTGCGAGCGGTGAAGTGGCAGAAAGCCTGAGGGGACATGATGAGGTTACGCTCCTCGTCGCTCATTAGCACAACACAGGAAGAAGCTTTTACATTCAGTTCAGCTGATTACAGCCTGCAATCCCAGATCCTTACAGAAGCAGATGCAAATGAAAACAAACAAACAAAGAAAGGGCTCATTCATCTTTACAGAACACATTATTTATTTTTATTTCAATTAGTAAACCACAAATGAGCTGACTTTGGTTATTGCGGAAAAGGTTATTAAAATAATGATTACACTGCACAAAAAAAAAAAAAAAATCACATATATTACTCTATGTTCCAAAGTTCTGGGTCAGAATTATTATTATTTAATTTTTTTTAAATAAAGAAATACTTTTATTCAGCAAGGATGCATTAAACTGATCAAACGTGGCAGTAAAGACATTTATAATGTTACAAATTTTCCAATTCAAATAAATGCTGATCTTTTTAACTGTCAATTCATCAAAGAATCCTGAAAAATAAAATGTATCACAGGATTTCCAAGAAATATGAAGCAGCACAACTGTTTTCATCACTGATAATAATCATAAATGTTTCTTGAGCATCAAATCATCATATTAGAGTGATTTGTGAAGGATCATGTGACACTGAAGACTGGAGTAATGATGCTGAACATTCAGCTTTGATCACAGGAATAAATTACACTTTACTATTATATTCACAGCTATTTTAAATTGTAATAATATTTCACTGTTTTTACTATATGTTTGATCAAATAAATGCAGCCTCGGTGAGCAGAAGAGACGTCTTTCAGAAACATGAACAAATCTCACCGACCCCAGACGTTTGAACGTTAGTGTATTTGCAAGTAAAATCACTTAATTTCAGAGAGAATAAAAGTATGCCAAAGATTCATAGTTTTCTGCCATCTCTTTCCATACCAACAGATTCTCTCAATCATAATAGAATTAATTCTCCTGGTGACTATAGATATGCGAGAATCTGACTTCACAGCCAGAGCAAATGGTCCAATCAGAAGACAGGATGGAGATTGACATACACAACAACACACCTGATATGTTGGTGGTGACGTTGAGTGTGGTGGGGGGTCCGTATCCCTTGCTGGTGCTGGCCCGGATCAGAAACTGGTATGTGGTTCCCGGGTGCAGCTGTGTGAAGTTGTGTCGCGAGGTGTTCCAGGGTAACGCCACGAGCACCGGCGGCCTCAGCAGCGGCACCGACGGGTCGAACGAATGAACGCTGCTGTAGCTGATCTGGAGACAGCCAACACAAGAAATTAGCTAAGAAATGAACTTAGTTAACTTAATTAACTTAAGCATTCAAGTTTGAACACAAATCTGGCATGTAAAAGAGCTGTACCTCATACTGGGTTATGATGCCGTTGGGCTCCAGAGGCTCTTTCCACTGCAGTGAGATCTTATCCTCAGACGGAGTCGCTCGCACAAACTCCTTGGGAACTGAACCGGGAACTACAGCACAGACAGAGGAGAAAACTGAATACTAGCAGAACTGGCTTTAGTGAGAAAGCTATGTTGGCTGGTTGGTCTTACAGAATGTGGAGAATTTGCCATCAGATGTTTGGCTGCGTTTATGATGAGCAGTGCTGATACTAATATCTGAGCAGGAAAATGATGCTGATATGCAGTACCAGGGGTGTCGCTATACCCTTTTTACCAGTGTAACTTCCTCGTGCCCCAGACAAAATATTACGGATCGTCTGTCAACGATTAGCATTTAGCGACCTCACACTGTGTCCTCACCAGATGTGACGCCGTGGAACGCGATAAAAGACGTCTTTGTGTTATGTTAATCAGAGTTTTTGTGCAAAACACCTGCGATGATTCTATTTCTGCAACATCACAGCTGGAACAACAACATAAAAAGTATGACAATGATAATCTCATAATCTCAATGATAATCTCAGGTACTGATTATACTGATGTCATAGAGGTTTAAACTCTCTCCACATCCTGATAGCAATCAACAATATACATACATCTGTGGAAGTCTAAAGACCAAATAATGTTTGTCCAATCATTGCATTTAGTCTGAATGATTTGCTGTGATAATAGATTGATTTGGTATTGTTGCAGTGCATTTGCAGAGAGACTCCGCCCACATGCTCTTCTGATTGGCTGTGAATTTTGATTGATTTGGTATTGATGCAGTGCATTTGCAGAGAGACTCCGCCCACACGCTCTTCTGATTGGCTGTGGTTTTTGATTGATTTGGTTGCGAGTTCAGTGCATTTGCAGAGAGACTCCGCCCACACGCTCTTCTGATTGGCTGTGGTTTTTGATTGATTTGGTTGCGAGTTCGGTGCATTTGCAGAGAGACTCCGCCCACACACTCTTCTGATTGGCTGTGGTTTTTGATTGATTTGGTTGCGAGTTCGGTGCATTTGCAGAGAGACTCCGCCCACACACTCTTCTGATTGGCTGTGGTTTTTGATTGATTTGGTTGCGAGTTCGGTGCATTTGCAGAGAGACTCCGCCCACACACTCTTCTGATTGGCTGTGGTTTTTGATTGATTTGGTTGCGAGGTCAGTGCATTTGCAGAGAGACTCCGCCCACACGCTCTTCTGATTGGCAGTGGTTTTTGATTGATTTGGTTGCGAGTTCAGTGCATTTGCAGAGAGACTCCAACCACACGCTCTTCTGATTGGCAGTGGTTTTTGATTGATTTGGTTGCGAGTTCAGTGCATTTGCAGAGAGACTCCAACCACACGCTCTTCTGATTGGCTGTGGTTTTTGATTGATTTGGTTGCGAGGTCAGTGCATTTGCAGAGAGACTCCGCCCACACGCTAGAAACACTGTACAATACTAGTGAACAGATCTGACAAACTGGACTGATTTTAGGATCCTCATGGTCCTTCTGCTTCCATGACTGAAATGACTTTGGATGAGAAATATAAATTGTGCCTTCATCTGAATTTCTTTTTATTTAAAGAAACAAAAAAAGATTTGGCAGAAGGCTAATTCTGTACCTGGCTGGGAGACACACTGGTTAAATCACGCTGCAGGATAAAATGTGTGAACTTATATCACATTGGGCCATCAGCACAACAACTCAAAAGAAAGGGGCAGAAATGATGGTACACCGGTTGGAGAGTGTCATTCCGTCAATACAAGAAACCGTTCGCTTCAGATATCATTTGCATATACGCAGAAGAACACAACCGGTGTTCCTAAACCTGGGTTTGCCCAAGGAGCCGCTGGCGGTGGCCTTTATTGTGCTGCAACACTATTCACGTCAAGGCGACTGACGGAAAAAGTTCTGCAAGCGATGTGCACGTCCCAGATGTGTCAAGAAATCACAGCATCTAACCCACTTATGACTGTCAGGTGCGCTTGTGTTCAATATACCCCTGCCTTTATCCTCATTTGAATTATTTGCCTCACTCATCCTTGAAAAAAAAAAACTAAAAAAGAAGTTATATTTATACATTCCTGACATGTTTTGATCTGTTTCTCCATGAGAGAGATGTTGCATGAAGAGGCTTTAACTGTCAGCGTAATCATGTAAACATGTTAAATGGGCCAATGCTACTCTTGGATGTATTGTCAGTCAGCTGATCAGTGTGAGAGACGTCTGGCCGCTGACTGGTGGACACGAATATAAGGGTGTGTTCACACTTGTACAGTAGTTTGGTTCACTTGGTTACTTTGGTCTGGACCAAAACCCCCAAAATTATACATTTAGTCCTGGTTCAATTAGCATTAACTTACCGAACATCCAAAACAATGCTGTGTTCTGGGCTAAATGCGCTCATTGTATGTGCAAACATATGATATTTTGACCAGCTGAGAACTGATTAAGAGCTTGTAAAATGTGTAAAGGAGTCAAAACAGCAGCAGGAATCCTGTGTGACATCACTTCCTGTTTTAGGTTCGTTTACATGTCTTTGGTCCGTGTTGTGTTCATATTTCAGTCGAACCGCACCAGAATTCGTTTGGAAGTGGATTGCAGTTTGTTCTAATCGAATCAAACCTGTGAACTGATACGCACCCTAAGAGAACATATTACCAATATCCTGTGAAATTAAACGGCATTGAATGTATTATGAACTAAATAGTTCAATATAAAATATTTAAATATTTTTGAATAAAAGCAATACAATTACATATGATTATAGTAATTCAACAAATCATATTTTTATTGTAGTTTTATTTTTAATACGCGCAGAAAGGCCAGTTAAACCAGTAAGAGCTTTGTCCCTACAGCCATACGGGCTTTAAATAAATAATCCTCTTAAAGTATAGAGACATCATCCATTGGTGTGTTGTGTTGTGCTCTTGTCTCTGTTGGGATCCCTGGTATCAATTATGTGTCTATGTGTTTGTTATGAATGCACCGACTGTAGAAAAGAATTTCCTCTTTGAAGACATCTTTAATATGTCTTAATGTTTAATCACGCCTATGGGTTGTTGAATATCTTATATGTAAGGATGGGAATCCTGCTGTTGAAGGAAGTGTTAGTAGCTGTCGTACCGTCCTCCTCCGTCTGGATGACGGTCTCGTCGCTCTCCTTGCGTCCCTCCGGGTTGGTGAGGATCATTTTCAGGCTGACGTTAGTGTTGGGAGGCAGGTTTCCCACCACGTGTCGGGGGGCTTTGGGGTCCATCTCCAGGCAGTCGGCTTTGCTCTGGTTGGGGGTTTTGTGGTAGTGGTAGCAGATGGTGACGTTGAAGGTGTGGCAGCGGGTGATGTTGTAGCCCAGTGACTCCCAGTCCACGGCGATGTAGCGCGCCTGCGTCTCCGCGATCTTCAGACTCTTGGGCGTCCGCATGGGTTCTGAGAGAGAGGATGAGAGACGGGTCAAAACATTGTTCATTCTTAAAGGGGTCATGAACTGAAAAATAAAAATGTCCTTGATCTTTTGACACATAAGAGGTCATTGTACTATAAAAACATCCTGTAGGTTTCAGAAGTCAAACCTTTCTCGTTAGTCTAAAAACAGCTTATATTGAAGCCAATATGCAAACACAACCGGTTGTGTAATGTGCCACTTTATTACGCAATAGTGCGGGTAAACACCACCGCCGCAGAAAAAGATCAACACCTGCTTCTACAGCAACGACGAGGCAATCGCATGTCTACACGGAAACCTGAAAATAATGATAGTAATTAATCATAGCATGAAAATAATCTGTTTTTTAAATTGTGATTAAATTATATACAGAAAGCGATCAAAGAACGCTCCCTTTACAATCGTCTAAGCTGTCAATCACACAGCGTGAGTTTATCTGGACACTTGCCAAAACTCTCGTGAGAGGGTTTATTCAGAGGGATAAAATCAGGGTCGCAAAAATGCCTTTTATTTCAAATTATGACAATTTTTGATGAAGTGCACCTCAGGAAACATTATAAAATAAAATTAAAAATCCAGTTTATGACCCCTTTAAAATGTAATTCATTAGTTGTCACTGTCCTGGAGGCAAAATAAAACTGTGATTACATGACACAGATCCGTTGATTTATTTAACTTTTTGTCCAAGATTGCTTGCCATATCACTTCATCTCGAACCACTTTTTTGCTGTTTCAGGCTTTTATCATATTTTATCTTTTTTTTGTATTAGGAGATCTAAATGCTAGTTGTGGACACATGAGATCCAAGTGAACGGTGAATTTTGTTGCTGCCCGACTCATGAAATGAAAATTCACCCTATCTATTTTCCAAATGCATGTTATTGATTCTATTGTGAATGATTCATCCATGCATGCTTCATTGTCAGACAGCTTATGTTCAATGAAACGGTCATAACTGGATCTTCTGGTGAAACGTCAGTCTTCTCTCCGCTGACGTATGCAGGATTCTCCAATCATTTAGTCTGATTAAGCCCCGCCCCTTTCTTACAATTGGCTGCAAGCTCACATTCAGATCCGCCTCCATCCAATCAACAACTGATGGACTGAACCAAATCAAACCCTGCGTTTCTTCGATAATCTACAGAACAAAAGACCTGACGCTACTGTTTTATAGCAGCAGAAACAGACATTCAGCACAGGATTCATAGAAATGCCTTGTTTAGTTTTAATCTCTGCTTGAATAGCCACATGACCACACTGACAAACAACCAGACAACTCACACACAATCCACAGCATTTGATTTTATATTTCTCTTTCTGATGAACAAAATGAGAAAAGGCTGAAGTGAAAGGAGAGGCTGATCTGGTATGAGCGGCGCGAGGAAGACGGGAAGTGTTGTGAAAGCAAATGAGGCACCTGTGGACCAGATAAAGGCTCCTTCATACACACACACACACACACACACAGATGCAGACGTTTTAAGCCTCTCTAAATTAGCCAATACATCAGTGCGAGAGAGGGTTCATATAACGCCACCCCATAATGCATCAGTCCAGCACTCCTAGATGGTTTGTAATTACTGTAACTAAGTCATTTATCTGTGCCATTCAGTTCATCAGTGTCATTACTGCAGAAGTACACACACTGCATCATGCAGCGGTGAACAGACACAGATGAGACGCTGAGGGGTTTTAGTGTGTAAGAAGATTGTTCTACGTATGTCCAGTGCGCTTTGACCCTAACATTAACCTTTACTCGAACGACAATCTGAGCTTACAGTCATAAATCAGCAAACCTCTCAATAATGTCTAGCGTCTGCTCTGTTCCAAGCCTTAAATGACCTTTGACCTCAGAGTCAGGCAGGACCGAGCTGAAGTGTGTGGGGTCAGTGACCATATGATCACACACTCAGTCGGGGATTGAGCTGTTGCACACACACACACACACACACACACACACACACACACACACACACACACACACACACACATCAATGCAGAAGGTTTTTCTATCACAGTAAGAAACGCTTCAGGCGCTGGACGACGCAAATCTGAAACATTAAACCACACGTGCTATTATTCAGATCGCCGACTCTAAACGAGAGGAAGCTGACTGTAGACAAGTTCACGTTATAACGACATGGTTTCAAAGCAGCGTCACGGAGAGTCATGCGGGTGTGTGTCGATAATGCCTTTAACACACAGATACATGACGATGATCCTCAGACTTTAGCTTTACTGTGTTTAGCAGATTCAGTGTCTCAGGCACACGTTCAAGTGTGAGTAATGTCACAATGAAACGGTTGCATTTGGTTATGGCATTTTGATTAAACATTTTTTACTGTTTTTCGCCCCAATGAGATCTATAACATGCCTTAATTCTTTTCATGCCAGCTTTAAAAGATAGAAATATTAGTTCAAGATCATCACGACTACTCACCAAAATAAATAAACAAAATAACATGAAATACTGATAAGAGTGTACATTTGATTTATTTCTTAAAAACAACACACTGTTATTAATATATGTATATAATGATATTATTACATAAGACTATATAACATGAGCGATTGATCAGATGCCACTGCCATGGAGAAAATCAATTGAAATTGTCAATTACATTATAGAGTTTACCAGCAATCATACCAACTCAATCTCACGGCAACTCAAAATTATTTTATGTTAGTGGCTAATTCGTATGATTTCATACAGATCTGCTAACGCCCCAGTGACGGGGTGGAGCTTCATGCTTACTTTTTTGCTAAAAAATGGTACGTTTTCGAATAATTCACATCGTACAAATTCACGTGAAACCACCACCTCATTAAACAGTGACATCTTGCTGTGTGTGAGATTGGGTCGAAGTATACACAACGTTTGCTCACAGAATGCCATCACTGACCAATCACAGTCAACTATTCTAGAAAGCTGTGTAAACATGAAAACCAGTGTAAGTAGGACATCAACTGAGCGCCAGTGGCAGGTGAGAGAACATGATGCAAGAGAAGAAAACAGACGCAGAAAATCCAGATCAACGTGTGGTGTGTGAACTGGAGCCACACCGAGGGCAGAAGACTAAACCAAACACACACACACACACACACGAGCTCAGGAGGCCCTTTCCATGTAGTCTAATTAAAACGAGCCGCTCTGAATACAGATGAGGAGCTTGTTAACACAGGACAGTGATTGGCTGTTTGCTCAGAGCTTATTAATAACAAAGCCTTTCCCATCATCCCTTTGGGTGACAGTTTCTCTCTCTAACTCATGATTGTCATGAACCTTCAGGAAAGCAAAGAAAAACAAGTATTTTGTCCTGATTTTAGAAATCTCTTCTGCCTGTCAGGTCAGCATCATTAGGCAGATTTATTGTCAATGTCCAATAGCTGTTTCTGCATGTAAAATAAAGTTTCATTTGATTCTCTCATTTAAGGCACGAGATCAACGGTCAAAGCCGTCGGTCTGCATGTGTTCACAGAACAACATCTGCATCAGCACAGACACATGATCACCGCACTGATCAGCTCTGCTGTTATCCGCCATTTTGTCTGTGACTTGCAAACCTGTTTTTGGCAAATTCCCACCATTATGGTAAAACATGTGTTGTTATGGTACACGTAATTCAGATACTCGGTATCCAGAGAGGCTAGTGAATGGACCTGCACATTTTAAATGACTGTCCGAAAGCAAAACCTCTCTACATTTGCACAAAGCAAATAACAGTGGTATACAGTATGATGGATGTTTTTATAAAGTGGATTTTTTTTTAATGAAATATCGCTTTTTCGGTCTGTATGACCTTTGTTCATCTAACATGACATCACATTAAATACAAAGAGAACAGCATATTCATGCAGTAAAGTTAACTTTAACTTTATTTTCCTGCCAGCGCTAGCATTTTTGATCATATTACAGAATATTTTGTTGAACAAATATCTAAACATACAATATATCAAAATAAGAGAACAGAGCCTCTGCTTTTAATAAATAAATAAACTATTCTAGCTTCATAAATTATTTTTTATCAACACTTGAATGTGGGTAATTTCATAAAAAAGCAACATTTTGAACAAAAAGCTGAGAAAATCCAGTTTTTGACAAAGACTTTGTCCAGATCAGATTCAAAACAGATGGAGTGGATCGAGTCCATCAACACCCACATTCATTTAGTAACATTAGGCAGTTTTGATTTAATTCTGTTTAATGTTGATGATCGCGTTAGATTACTTGTGCGTCAGCAATGCTTCTTCTTCGCTTGTTTTTGGATCAGGAGATTCAGTGCTTTTTCAGAAGATGCGTAACAGCGCCCCCTACCGTACGGGGTAACAGTGAAAACACGTAAAGCCGGAAAAACTTGTCAATGGCAGGGAAAGAGTTTAGAAAAAAAAATTAGTAGTTACCCTTGTTTGCATGTGAAGCGTCCATTACAATGTTTACAACATGTTGACTGTCAAACTTCTTGACACAGAGGCAGATTTCCCCTTGTAATTTGACTGTTTTCTCATCGTCTAACATTATATTTATTGTTTCAACATAACAACCAGCTGAAAGCTTGTGCTCTCTGATTTCTTTTTTTTTTTTGTATTTGAATGAATATATTATAAAATCATCACCTTAAAAAGCAGAGGCATTGGTGAAGTAATCCCTGGCTATCTTGAGGTCAATTAAAAACACATTTCTGTTAGTAATAGTAATCTTTAAATGATGTATAAAGTTTTGATGGCTGTCGATGTGATGAATTTAGAAAAGCGATTTATCTCAGAGGGTTTTACAATCCAATAGCTACTGGCTAAAAAGTCTGCAAACTCATTTGATCTAGTTTAAAGGGTTAGTTCACCCAAAAATGAAAATTCTGTCAGTAATTACTCATCCTCATGTTATTCCAACCGCGTAAGACCTTCGTTCATCTTCGGAACACAAATTAAGATATTTTTGATGAAATCTGAGCTATGTCTCACTCCTCCATTGGCTTCTATGTGACCGAAACTTGCTGGCCCAGAAAAGTTATTAAAGAGATCGTTAATATAGTCCAAGTGACTCCAGTGGCTCAATCTTAAGTATATCAAGCGACGAGAATACTTTCTGTGCGCAAAAACAAATAAAAATAACGACTTTATTCCACTTTTCATTTCCTTCTCTCTGGGCCTCTAGTTGGTTCGCGTAGTCTTTTTGCGCACAATGCGTAGCGCGTCTGTGTTACACGTCACCACGTAGGCTCACTATTGGCCGACGTCGGTCATGTGTGTGTTGCGTGATGACGTGCAACACAGACGCGCAGCGCAAAAACACTACGAGGCCCAGAGAGAAGGAAATGAAAAGTGGAATAAAGTCGTTATTTTTGTTTGTTTTTGCGCACAAAAAGTATTCTCGTCGCATGATAAACTTAATGTAGTGCCACTGTAGTTACTTGGACTATTTTAACGATGTTTTAATAACTATTCTGGGCCGGTGAGTTTCGGTCACACTGGAAGCCTATGGAGGAGTCAAAATTCTGTCAGATTTCATCAAAAATATCTTAATTTGTGTTCCGAAGATGAACGAAAGACTTACATGGTTGGAACAACATGAGGGTGAGTAATTACTGACAGAATTTTCATTTTTGGGTGAACTAACCCTTTAACGTTAGGCTTTTGGTGTGTGAATGTGAGGACGAGACAGGCAGCCAGACAGAGAAGACTCCTGAGGTTTTAATTGGGAGCTCTGCCACCGGTGACCCCGCAGGATGACCAAACATTAGTCCTGACTTACTTCGGGACGGACCCTCATTGCCACCGCGGCCCTGGGGTCACACGCAATAGAGGAACCGTCCCACCCCTCGCTCTCTCTCAACAACACACTTCTAATAACAGTGATGTTCAAGCCCTCGTTCTCTCAGTCTCTCCGTCCCTCGCTTCTTCAGAAACAACAGAGGAAAACAGAGAGAGAGAGAGGAGGAACAACACTGAGAAAGCTCAATAATAAAGCTAAAGACGTGTCTCTAGGGCCAGTTCAACTCAAAAACAAGTCATTATGTGAGTGTCAGTCATGGCGGACAGGGTTTGCACGTCTCTGACAGACTGATGTATCGGATCCTTCTATGATGAGACACAACCCATGCTTAAAACACAAAGCACAGAGCCTGCAATCACACACACACACGTTCGGCTCATTAAAACCCACTCATTATTCTCCAATCTTCTGCTCATTCTGATGCTTTTTCCTCCCGGCTGTTCTTTTCTGATGATTAAATGCATGTATCTGCAGCTGTGATTGTATTAGATGAAGAATCTCTAAAGAAAGACAAACACTCTCAAATCGACCGGCCGCTCGTACAAGCGCCAATCCCGATGTTTATTCTATTAAATGAGATTTTTCATCAGGATTACAGCCGCACACTGTACATACAGAATCCCAATAAAGCAATAAACCACCAGAGACTGCAGTGGGCGTCTGGTAACCAGAATCTGAAGTCACGCCAAGAGTCGCTTTATTCTGTGGATGGTTATAAATTCAACCGCGTAATGCTTTAGATTTAAAAGCAATCATGTGGTAATGTCTGTTTATGATCAAATCAAGTGAATAAAATAATGAAAAATGAATGCCGCTGATTATTTTCACGTTTACTTGGAACATGATGGACACAAACTAAAAGATCAGACTTTTCTGATTTTATCATAAACCTAATATACAATCCGTCTGCCATTTAATGTACGTCACTAGCTCATTTTAATGGTTCATAGCGACTTGACACATTGAAATCGGTTTCATCTGATGTTTTATATTATCATGCTATTTCAGCATGTCTGTTACTAATTTTTCCATTGTTCCCTTGTTGTTGTGCACACATACATACACACATCTGATCAGATTCACACACAGAAACCCTTCAAATCGGAGGAGCCGAATCTCTCAATGGTCATCTTATGATTATGGATCTCTTAAACAGGAGGGGGTGGGGGGGGTGTTAGAGCGACTGTCGCCGTGGCGATAAGGAGATGTCACTCACTGTCGAGTAAAACCCACGAGAGAGGAAATTTATATGCATCCAATTCACACCCACGACCTGTGATCAATTCAGCCTGGCTGAAAAAAAAAAAACCCAACGTGAATTTAAGTGGCGAGCTGAAGGCTGATAGATCCCTGACATCCTCCATCAGTTTAAATGTCAAGCGAGCAATAAAACGTAGTGGTGAACAGCAATGAATTGCTCTGATTTGGTACGGCCCATCAAACTCAGAACCACACACACACACACACACACACACACACAGATAACATTTTTCCTGCCAACAATTACCAGCCTCCCTCTTCCTGTCTCTCTGAGCTGGGATCAATACAAGTGGAGAGCTGCATTAAGTTGCTAGATTAAAGCATTACTCCTCTGTAATAAAGCTTTATTGATCAGCTACTCCATGATCAAATGCGAGCACACTTCCCTCAGCCACGTCTGCACCGCACACGACCCCAGTCACTCGCTCGCACACACACACCCTGTCCGTACAGTCCGGCTGAGGACAAATGCACAGTGTGTTCCCTGTTTTCACAGGAGTTTCACCTGTAATTACGCATCGCATTGTGTTGTGTTTTATGGTCAAAGCAAGTGTCTTCACAGATAATGAACTCATTATCTTTATTTCTTGCAGTGCAGAAGTCCCCCTCACCCTCTAGAACTGATCATTTACATTTAGTCATTTAGCAGACGCTTTTGTCCAAAGCGACTTACAAATTAGGACTTAATTAAGCGAGTCATCGTGAAGAGGCAAAAAAACAATGCAAGAAGTGCTCGAAATACGAAGTTCAGGCATTGGTCAGAGTAGCATAAGCCCGATAAGCGAGGATTTAAAGGAAAAGGAAAGATTTTTATTTTTTTTTTTTATGAGGTTAAGTGCTCACGGAAGAGATGGGTTTTCAGCTGTCTTTTGAATGTTCACAGGGATTCTGCGTTCCGGATGAGGGTGAGGAGAGATCGTCACCAGCAGGGAACTGTGAATGAGAATGTTCTGGAAAGTGATTTTGTGGCTTTCTGTGATGGAACCACGAGAGTTCGCTCGTTGACCGATTGTACGCTTTTGGTAGGGATGTAGACTCGTAGGAGCGAATGACAGCTTGAGATCCGTGCAGCTACTGTGGGATCATCTGGTTGAAATGAGAGGAAGAGCTGTGTGTCATCAGCATAGCAGTGGTAGGAGAAACCATGTGCCTGTATGATGTGTCCCAGTGATGTGGTGTAGATGGAGAAGAGGAGGGGTCCCAGCACTGAACCCTGAGGAACCCCTGTGGTCAGTTGATGTGCTTTGGATACCTCGCCTCTCCATGCGACCCTGAAGGATCTAGGTAGGACTCAAACCAGTGGAGAGGAGTTCCTGTGATGCCCAGTGATGAGAGGCTGGACAGAAGGATCGGATGATTCACAGTGTCGAAGGCAGCAGATCCAGGAGAATGAGAACTGAGGATTTGGAAGCAGCTTTTGCGATCCGTAGGGCTTCTGTGACCGACAGTAATGCAGTCTCAGTCGAATGCCCTTTCTTGAAGCCGGATTCTTGAAGCCGGATTGATCATGACTACATACAGTCCTTACATACACACCTCATCCGTTGATCGCATGTTCTTCTGCAGCTAAAACAATCTGAATCAGCTTCAATACTGAGGTCAAACACACCAAATCTACTCATTTCAGTCAGATTACACACACAACTGTAATTAGGGAATACTAATATTGACGACAGCAATGATATTGACTGGGAAAACCACTCACTGATCTTTTCTGCCTCAAATTAGTAATACATTCATAATTATTCAATGTAGATTTGGAAACCATTCAGAAATTCTGATATCCATGACAATTCTTTAATATTTTATCTTGTCATATATAAAAAATATAGATCTCAATCTCAATTTCAATCTCAATGTATTTATATAGCACGCTTAAAAACGACCATAGTTGACCAAAGTGCTTAACAAGGTCCGAAATCAAAGAGATAATATACACAAACAATACACAATATACAATACAAAATAATCAACAGTAGAAAAAGGTCAAGATATCAAAGCTCAGCTTGAATTGAAAGCCACTGCATAGTAATGGGTCTTAAGCAAGGACTTGAATGTTTCAATGGTCCGAGCTTTTCTTACATTAATGGGTAGACTATTCCAGAGTTTAGAAAGCTGAGCTGAACACAACAAATGACAGCATGCAAAAACCTCTAAGTTGGTCTGACATCTTTTCTTTTAAATGAGCATTTTTATCAGGCTCCTAAGTTTAGGTTCAGTGATTTCACTTTAATGGCAATGAAAAGGTTATTACTTAGTGATTAAAATGCTTTATTTTCAACAATGCCACTTTAGTCGATTCCTTGGTATTTAACTATGGTCTTTTGCTACAGTCCATGTGTGGATTTTTTTTTTTTTGCAAAAAAGTTTCACTTTGTCGTGGGTGGAATAGAGCTGTTCCTCAATGTAGGTTATGCCTGTTTCTGTCAGAGTTACAGCACACACACGGAAACACTGTTGTGTTTACATGCTACTCGCAAATTATGAGGCTGACGACGTTTCCTTCTGCCAGTGACTGAAACTACCACAGGTTTCATCATACTTCTCCATCTTGTTTAGTTAAAAATCTCTTTAAACAGGATAAAATCTGGCTCTTACACACGCCGTCATTCATCTTGAAATCTTATGACTCGATTTGTGTCTTCTGATTGGTTCAGTACACATAGAGGATTTTGCTAGAAAAGGGAAGTGGCGTTTAGCGGTTTCTGCCTATGAACTGGTATTTCTGAATGGGCTGAGGCTGGGTTTTAGCAGATTTGAAGCGATACCATGTGCGGAGAGCATTCGCTCAATGTCATTATCTCGTTTTTGACAGAGGTGGTGATTAGCAGCTTTGCATCATATATTCACCTGTCCTGCTGTATAGTTTTTACAGGTCGAGCTGTATGCTTGATTTTGAATGCAGTCAATGAACAGATAGAAAGTCTATTTCTTGTCTTGAGGTATATAGCGATGGTCAGTCAAATCAGACTGCAAACTCACACTATTCTGCTGTCATCTTCTTCTTCATTTCCAGTATATGGCGCTTTAAACAATATAGATTGTTCCAAAGCAGATTTACATTGATAATAGGAAATTGAAGTAAAGTGTTTTGGCTTTATAGCAGCTCTAGAGTAAAGTTATTGTCCAGCTAAAGTTAGTTTGATTGATTCACTTCCGTCGCAACGATCATTAGTTATTAACACAATACCGTTTTAACAGAAAACTCTTAAGTTCTTTCTGCGCAAACTTCAAAAACGCAAACCAGTGAGAACGCCGATGGTGTGCACATGCGTATTACGAGTTCAGTCTATTGGTATGCGTGTTTGAATATATGTGCGCAGGCGTGTAGTCCTTCCCTACAAATCAACCCTCAACATACTACTTGTCTGGCCTTAAAGGGTACATAACATGCACAGTTTCACCTAATCTCATGTTAATCTTGAGTACCTATAGAGTAGTAGTGCATCTTTAATATCTCAAAAAAGTGTTTAGTTTTATTATATTTATAAAAGAAAAATACAGCTTTCCGATTCTCTCCGGAAAAAGCCGAGGTCCTGGAGGCGGAGCTATAGAGTCAAGCGGTAGTGCTTGATTTCCAGCAAAAGACAGAAATCTGATCCAGTTGTACTTACATGACTGGGGTCTTTTATCACTTGGACCACTCCACGTTTTAATAGCAAACGATTTGCAAATCCAGCTTCGACCTGGGCCTTGTTAATAAAACATTCGTCACTGAAATGACCAGAACACACAACCACACTTGGTACACTCCGTTGCTGCCCCGGAAAAACAAACTGCATCCACTGTTCCTGCAACACTGGGTTCTTTGGAAAGCTGAACACGGTAAGCTTTCCCTCACATCCAAAAACACACTTTTTTGGAGACATTCTTGAACAAATCCTATGCAGCGCTGGCGCTGATGATTTCCTGTTGAAGCGCGTTGATGTGCGCGGTCTCGCTCTCCTCTGGTCGACGTGTGCGCGGGCGTGCTTTTCCGGGAGAAATGCTCATATAAGGAGTTCCACTCTCATCTACGTCATTAGATCCACGATCGAAAAAAAAAACAGCCAAAACTTGTACCAACCCGGAAGTAAGATTTTCGGCACAGAAATTCTCCGTTATTCGTCCAAAATATATTTTTTAAACTTTGCCCATGTTTAGCATGAGAATCCATCTCTTTAACACTGTAAACAACTCTGAATACATGAAACACCATTGTACCCCCCCTTTAAAATACAGATACAGAATTACAGAAATACAGAAATACAGAATACAGAATATTTATATAAATACAGATTTTTTTTCACAATTTCTGTCGCACTGTAGATTCAGCAGCGACACACTGCAAGTTTACTAGATATCAACTAAAACTCCTACTACCAACAAGCCCATCAGAGAGTGACATTTTAAGACAGCAGAGCCATTGATTTGATTAGAAAGCAGTATTGTTTCCCACGAGGCATGGCTTTGTGTCATTGTGTGTGTGGTTATAAAGCGGTGGCATCTCCAGCATCAGTCCAGCAGCACAGATCAATGGTAATCTCATTCACAATGACTTCTCAATGGCACAGCCACCTGATGAATAGACCCATCGATTTGCTGTTGTTCTGCCACTTCACGCAGGTGAATACACATCGGCTGTTTTTGAATTGGTCTGTATGGGAGGAAAATCCTGGAGCTTCGATGTCTCTTCTGTGCTGCTTTAATCTGAAGGATGGCGAAAGTGAAAATCCGCCTTTTTCATGGTTTTACATTTTCTGAAGAAAGTGTGAGTGGTGTTTGCCAACACAAACCTCACTGGAACAACGATAGGCTGCTGGGTATTATTGTCCACTAGGTGAGAATAGTATATATGCTCTAATTCAACTTCTTCACGTATAATATTACGTTCTGCTCACTTTACTGTCTTTAGCCCTATTCAGACAGGTTTTACAAGGGTAGATGTAGTAATGCAATTTTACCACATGACGTCTGTAATAATAATGGCCAGATCTAGCCTGGATCCCAGCCGAACTTAGTTCTGCCCACAACATTTGAGGTCGGGAAGTTCGGTCTGGACTTGATCCGTTGTGGAGCAACTATGCTCGAACCAGAGCTGTTCGGACCAATCAAATTGTCAGGGCGGGCTTTATACGATGATGGACAGATGATCAACAGTAACGTAATCATCCACGTCACCAATGAGCGCTTGGGTTGAATTCGTTTACAACAAAGATGCCGCTGGAGAATTGAGATTTCACATCTACAAATAAGTCAGATAGAATAAATGCATATTTGGCGTGCTGTCCGAGGAGAGGGCGGGCTCGGTATTCGGCCCGAACCCAAAGTACTCCCCCCGTATTCCTGGCTGTGGAAGAACAAGCCGAGAGTGAGTGGAGGGATGCTGAAAACTGTCAAGGAATGTTAGGTGAGTTGACAGAGTTAATAGATATATGCTGATAGGGTAGATGGTAATTGTTTGATGACAAGTTGATTGGATTGATTATTTGAACGTGCTCCTCCCAAACTTTGTTTATGAAACATCATGTGTAGATTCCGCCATCGCGTCTGTTATAGAAGATATCGGCAGCGCATTCATTTTAAAAGAGGAACAGAGAACCGCGATCAAGGCATTTGTCGATCGGAAAGATGAATGAAGAACATACGTCACTTGCTCTGATTGGTTGTAGGTCTATCCAAATGAGTGCAGAGGCATTTTCTTTCCTGGTTCGGTTGAAACACGCCCCATAATCACAGCCCAATGGAGCAGATCAGACTCACATTCTGACTAGAATCTGAGTATGACGACGTCAGGCTAGGCCAAATCGCACGGGATAAGAAATCTCAGTAAAACTAGCAGGGTGGGAGGGGTAACTCGATTTACACACCGCTTACTGTCACCGCGTTGCTTCATGAAATATCATGTGCGCAAAACACTTATAACCTATATTTATATACAAAACAGTTAGGTCCGGTCGAACGATGCTAATTAAATACAGATTGGATTATGTTGTCAATAGGTACTAACCTAAAGCTAAACGAAGTTTCGTGCCTTTCGACCTTCTTTCTGATCTGAATGGTATGTGGGAAACACTTGAGTTTTTCCACAGACTTGTCCCACCGCCTAGAACGCAAATAAATGCTTTTCCAAGCGCCTCCATACTTGAAAAAACACGGAAAACTACTATTAAACAGGAAATTACAGAATATTTACATACATTTACATACACAGCGGGTCTATTCGCATGGGATTAATTTTTTCCTGACATTTTTACAGAATGTAAAAGCCGCCGTAAGCTTTACTGACATTGTCCGTAATGATCACTGAGATGCACATTCGGATGGGACTAAAATCACAGAGAAGCTCTGGTAATTATTACTTTACCCCACCTCTCCATGTTAAACTAGTCTTTTGTCCACAATGAAAAGAAAGCCGATAAGGTAATCCGTATTTGAACGTGACCCTTCAGTCATTCAGCATTCATCTCTCCTCTGGCCGTCGAGCGACACAGTGATACTTCACTTCCTTCAGAAGCTTCTGAAGACGGCTTTAAAACCGCCAAACACGTCCTCCGACTACTTCAGAATAAACGAGCAGCGAGAGCGCGTGTGTGTATAAATGAGAGGTTTACAGGGGCGACACTTGATCACGAAGGCAATTTATCCTCAAGTTCACATAATGGAGCAATGGAAGAGAAAGAGATCAGAGTAATAGGAGGCATTTCATTTAATTGCTATAAATTGGAGGTTCAGGGAATGTGAATGTAATTTTGAAGGGCTGTTTATCGGACCAGCGATAAATGTGCGAGCTGATACTGAAAAACTCTCCCGCTAGAGATGGGAGATGGATGGCTTTTCTCAAACAGAGGCATTCAATACGGCCTCGTCCATTGGCCTATTTGATCCCACCTTATAGGTTTCATCGACAGGTTTCCTCTAGCATACTTGGCCAACACAAAGACAGTCTGCCCACATACTTCCAGTAATCCCATTACTCAGGGAGCCGCACATGTCCAGCACAGTGTAATCATGGGTAAAGATCCAATACTGGTTAGCTTTAATTATGCATTTACACCACAAGTGAGACTCCCTGTGGGCAGGAGGGAAAGAGAAAACAGCCGAGAGAGAGGTTTGTAATGGGCCGCGCTTCATAAATTTCAAGACAATCAATGCTGCAGTCTGCTAATGGCGCGTGCATTAGCTAAGAAACAAGCACACACACACACAGCAGATGCACACCTATCTGACAGTGTGCGCTCCTTAAAATATGACACCATCAGCCCTTTATTATCATCCCAGATTTGGCTTCTAAACAGCAGTTGTTTATGGTACATCCACAGATGTGGCTCGTGTTTGGACTGTAAACTCTGACCAACGTGAGTCAGATGCTAAATATCGCTCTATTTCACCCGTCATGGCAGTTTAATGCTGTTGAAAACAATTCTGCTTCCTTCTGAAGCACTGTAAGTGCGGGCTAGCAAAGAGAAAAGTGTGCCGTAGGGCTGGGCTGACAATGCTGATGTCTCGATTAATCAATATCAATCAATTCTCGCTTTGATGAACCAATACTGATTGATCTTTTAGTCTGTGTTGTGTTAACTTCTCTATGATTGGTAGTGTGCCTGCCATCCAATAATCACAATAAGCTTTGTGCTTTGATACTTTTGATATGAAACAAAGTATCTGCACGTAATTCCATCAATAAAAGTGTTTTTGATGCTCTTCAATGTGTGGCGACAGATCTCTGTAACGCCTCAACAACCGTTCATCTCTTCCACTTTACTACTAGTTACAGCACCAAATAAACACGATGAACATCAGAAGGAATACTGAAAGTTACAGAACTTACTGAAATGAATCCTGTCTCATGCAATCCATCAAACAGTGTTTAACTGTGGAAAGACGTCAATAAAACAGCTTGAGAACAATATGCATTATATTCACCTCAGAAAAGCCATTCAATGACTATAAACTCGAAAGTCAGCTAGAAAAAGTCTAGAGGGGAGCATTTTGATAAATAGATGCACTGTTACATATTCATTATATTTTTACTTAACCAGTTCTTAAATATTTAATATGTTTGAATAAATCATGAAAACAAGTTTTTATTACAGTCACTGTTTAAATGTTTATATATTAACATCAAATTGGAGTACACACAATTATATCATTAATAAGCAATAATCTAAATGTTTGCATGCAAATCAGTTGTTAATTTTAACCTGAAATACTATTTTCCGACTGACTGTATAGTCTACAGTATTAGTTCAGATAAAAAGAAATTGTACTGTACGTGTTGTATATGAAAATGAATCGATATCAAATCATAAAATTTGGGTTTGGGTTAATACCCACTCAGCACTAGTGTGCTTGACAGCCGTTAGCATTGCCATTCATCTCAAAGGCCGTTGCTTGGCTGACGCAGGACCCCGGGGTGTGTGTGATTTGAGACTTGTGCTCATTCACACTCAGATCTGCAGCCAGGGTAGTTTGAGCCAATTTGAGGAGAGTTGGCTACTGAAGTTTTCCAGATTACAGTATCTTCCAGGGTCAAACGGGTCCACAGTAACCATCCAAACCCTGAGCCCTCGACGCCGCCATGGCTTACGCCGCCTTCTCTTCCAATTCTGAAAGTTTGAATTGTGAACTTCCAACTTGGTAAAGTGCACTAGAGCGATACTTGATGTAGATCTCACTGCCTCTCTCTCCCCCTCATTTCCAGCCCTCTCAATGCAAGTGGCAATATGGACAAAAATCTAGTTTTCACAAGGAAGCATAAAGAAGAATCATCATCTCAGACCTCAAGCCAGCGTCGCTCACAAACACGAGTTTGATCTCACCTGATAACCTTTTAACATCACAGATGTTCTTGCTTAAATCACTCTACACCACAAGCTTAAAGCAGCTTTTATCATCAGCCTTGACACGGACACCTTATCAAAGAAAAACTCTCTTTCTTTCTGTAGAGATTCTGCAATTGACAGAAACAAAGTCAGGCATACACCAGCATTGCTCTCTCAGCTGCTGGTCGATGATGGCTGAACCTGTAAAAGGTCCAAACCAGCCTGACTCGAGGGATGAATACATAACTAGCTCTGAATATCTGCTAATGACTGGAGTCCAGTCTCTTCTGACTGAGCAGAACCACACATCTGCTCATTCTGCCTGCGCTTGACCCGGAGCACCGGCATCAAATCCCAACGCTTCCCCAGGTCATTAATGAGGTAATCAAAAGAACAAACTCAGATGTTCCCCTGAGAAAAAGACCCCATTAATCTCACATCAGAAGAGATCTCAACAACGTCTCACCCTGAGCTCAGAAAAACTCTGCCAAGATCAAGTAACATTTTAATTCACAGCTCTATACTCTCATTAAAAGTCAACTATTGATTCATTTACTTTTCGTTTTTTCTTAGGAACTCCATAAAAATCACAGTTCACCCAAAAACTGCCTTCATTTACAAACCTTCATGGTGTTTCATCTTGTTTTTATGGAACACAAATGAAGAAGTTTAGCAGAACTTCCTTGCTCTTCTTGTACAAATAAGCAGTATCAAAGTATCATGCGTATGCAAACTTGTGACATTTTAAACCTGTGGCATATGATATCAAACCTGGTGTGACATGAAACGTTTGAATATGCACAAACACCAGATTTTCAGTGAATAACGCCTTCATTTTCAGCCTCTTAATATCGAACACAAGTCATCTGGACCTTTTCTGTTTTTATCATTTTTGCAGCTTGACATTATGGAAAAGAGCAGAACATCTGTGAAACGACATAAAGCACCACAGAATTACAATTATTCAATTATTCTTGCAAGTCTTTTGAAGTACGAAAAAGGGAACATTTGAACAATGACATTAACTCAGCGAGAGAAAGAGAGACCAGACTCACACCGCCACAGTTTCAAGCCCTAATAAAATCCCACTTCCTCCTGAATATGGCTTCTCTCCGAGCGTCTCTGTGGCTTCCCTCCATCTGTCTGTCTCTCGTCTGCAGGACTATTAGAGTGTGAAGAGCTGGATTAGTTTAAGCTTTTTCCATCATCATATGTTTTCTACTGTCAGGCCTCAAATCTCCCTCCCGCCAGGAAGCACAGAGGGCCCTTATGTGTTACTAGGCAACTAGGGACAGACCATAATCTTTGTTTTCACAAATAAACAAGCGAAAGAGTGAGATTATGGGTAGTGGGAGGTTTGTGAGCAGTCCTTCATCTTACTTGTGCCACCTGTCTCACACACACGCACACGCACACACACACACACACAAACTCTCACACAAACTCTCACACAAGCACACACACACACACACACACACACACACACACACACACACACACACACACACACACACACACACACACACACACACTAACGTGCCTATAGACTTTAATATAGGTTGAAATGTATCAGAACGTTCAGGGGAAAGTGTGTTTCGTATGTCCTGACAGCCCAGATACAATGAAATTAAAATCGACAGTCTCTTGTATTTTTGCACTCAATATAGCGGTATATGTTATATTAAATAAAAAGCAGTATTTTTGATCTAACTGAATAACTCTTCAGGCTGTGTGGGCAGAAGTTAAATGAGCAGCGAACATGAGCGCCAGAATGACCAGCAACTACTTTAGTTCTTTTGCAGAAACATTTCATTGTAAATTGGCAAATTTCTTTGTTTTGTTTTTCATTATAAATGAGTGTTATAATATCATGAAGAGGGTTATATTGTCAATAATATAATGAATGATATTTATGCCCTTGATTCGATTTAGTTTAACTATCGATTTGATTTCAGTTTTGCTGTTTTTATTTAAGCATCTACTAAATATCCACACTTCAGTTTTAAACTAAATGTTACAAATGAATGTTCATTAAACCTGGTGACTAATTCACTGATCACAAAGGCTCGGTTAGTTTCAGTTCACTCAATGATGTCGATTTAATCATGACAACCACACAATCCAGCGAGCCTCTAAATATTCAATCCAGAGCTTTTGTTGAGAGGAAGAGGAGGACATTTAAAAGATCCAGCATTCTTCTTTCAAGGCTTGAGAGTGCATCAAACACACACACACACACACACACACACACACACACACACACACACACACACACACACACACACACACACACACACACACACACACACACACACACACACACACGCAGGCCTCAGTGCATCCCACACTTGATTATGTTTCACCTTTTATCCTCCTCTGACAAGCGCTAATAAATCACTTCTTCAGTGGCAGCGGACATGAGAGAGCGAGGGAGGGAGAGAAAAGATAATCATAAAAAAACGAGCGTGTCGCCTTCCACTGTCTCTCCCCGAGGGAGCGGAGAGAAAGAAAAGAGAAAAAACTAATTCACACTATTCCCATGGGGAAAATGAAACAGTGAGCGTGTCACAGCAGCATCATATCAATTACCCATAAAGCAACGGGGCAATCTCGCAGCCCCCCTTAACGATCAACACATCAACATTTTCAATTAAGCGACTGGTGAAGCACCTTCCACAGCTCGCTCTCTGAACATGAGCATAGTGCACACGCGCACGCACGCACGCACACATACACACACACACACACTCTCCAGAGAGCTCTATTACGATCAGATGGAGATATTGTTCAGACAGAGAATGATAAATTCATTACATCATTGCCCATCTATGCGCTCGCTGTCTCATCTGGCCACTCATTAATTTCCAGCAGCACTTTGAATGGCGTCACCAGAAACTGTGTGTTTGTGTGTTTGAGAGTACTTGTGTTTTTGCTGTGCCGTTACTGTTGCGTTTCAGACCGCATTACCATATAAACTCAGTGAGCTGCAGTGTAAAGCAGAGCAGACAAACACACTCGCGCTCGACAGCGAGTCTCTGCTGCTCACCGAGGCTGCATTTATTTGAGCAAAAATACACTCATATTTTACAGTTTTTTCCAATTGCTAACACACTAAAATGGCATGCACAGCACAATTATTTAAACTCACACACAGAGAGCAAAACCTCTTCTCAAGTCTCCAAAAGTCTAAACACATTTTCTGCTTTACACACATTTTGCAATTCAAAATGTCACTTTTTAAACGCACTGAACACGGTTCTCTGTGTAACACAACAACAATCTGACATAGTCACATTTGCCATTTCAAAACACTGCCATTCAAAATGACACTCCGTGATCTGATTGGCCGATACATGTCACCTGACCAAACACCTCAATGCTTAATTGTTAACACTTTTTTTTTTTTTGTGAGCATATTTGTGTTCAGTCCAGTGTAAATATTTCTGCTGTGCGTATGTTGCACTGACTTGTTTGGTGAAAAATAAATAAATAAATGTTTCAACAGCATGTGTGTGTTCATCTGCAAATATTTCTGTGCTTGTGAACAATCTGAAGAATTTGAACTATTTTAGTATTATGGCAAAGCATACTAAAGATGAGAGCGCTCTTCATTATGCCCAAACAGTGTGTAGTTGGTTAGACAAAAATCTGCTAATATGAATGAAGTCTGCGCCATTTCGTGCAAAAGTTTCATTTTGATAATGCTATATGTAGTTGTGGTTGCAGTGCTTCATTTTGCAGGTGATAGACTTTTAGTACAATTATATGGAAATATTATTAATGTACATGCACTTTCACAGAAATATCTTTGATTTATCTGGGCTAAAATGTAATTTACATGAACTGGCATGTTCTGTGTATATACTCAGATTGCTTGTTGTGTCACATGCAAAAGACATATGATATGTAATGAATTTGGCTGGGTATTGACACAGATTTCACAATTTGATTAGCTTCCAATTCACAAACTCTTGATTTGATTTCTATTCGATTCATTTGGATATACATGAGGTACAGAAAATAAATCTTTCTCAACTAATGCTGTAAACTATACAAGGAACCCCGTCAGTTCATACATTATTAAATTTTTGAAGGTTCAAATTAACAACAGAATCTATTAATTCAATTTTTTTTATTTTAGATATAATGATCAAAAACATTTAAATTGCACATAAGGCAGTTTTTTAAATTAATTTATATAATTATGTTTCTTTTCCGATTTATTGCTGAAATATAAACATTTAAACAGAGGCTTGTTTTCATAACAGATTTGTTTTTAAGGTAAAATATAATGAATATGCATTAAGTGCATTTATTTATCAAATTGCTCCTCTCTAGAGTTGATTTTTGCGTTTATGGTCATTGAATGGCTTTTCTGAGTCACGATTCGTGACATATTAAACACTGTTTGATGGATTGCATGAGACAGGATTCATTTCAGTAAGTTCTGTAACTTTCAGTATTCCTTCTGATGTTCATCGTGTTTATTTGGTGCTGTAACTAGTAGTAAAGTGGAAGAGATGAACGGTTGTTGAGGCGTTACAGAGATCTGTCGCCACACACTGAAGAGCATCAAAAACACTTTTATTCTGAAATTTTAAAGCTAAGACTGTTTTGTATCAAAAGTAAAAAAAGCACAAATCTCACTGTGATTATTTGATACAGATGTGTTTGCGTGTGGCTTCTGTGAGGAAGTTCCCGGTGTGTGTGCGACAGGAACACTGCTCAGGGCACGCTGAACTTCTGAAGCACTGAGGATGGCGTGCGCAGTAGATTACCTTTCCTCAGATGGGGTAATATTTGGTGGCGGGCTCTTTTTCCATGTCATGTTTTATTCATCGGGTCGGGGACTGGCTGTGGGGGGGTTAGAGTTCGGTAATATATTGGGATTTTATTGTGCGGGGAGATTGAAAATGTTGAATTGAGATTCAGCATGTGGAAATAGACTGTGGTTTATGTGTGTGTGTTTTTTTTTTGCCTGAGGAAGGCCGTTGTAGAAGTGTGAGACGAGAGAGAGAGAGCGAGAGAGAGAGAAAAGGATGGTAGATGAAAGAGCAGTAAAAGGTAAAACGGACCGCGTACCTGCACTCCACCAGCATGTTCATCCAATTGGCTTTTTTGAAATTCAAATGAGGACTGTCGAGGACCTGATAAGCACGCAGAGTCAACACACACCTTAACCACTACACTCGCACAGGATTATGGGTAATAAGGGCAGGGAATAAATATCATTATATGTGCTCAAACCCACCTCAGCATGCCGAGGTGAAGAGAGTAAAACACAGGGGCGAGAGTGCGTGGACGGGTGATTTAAAGGAACATGGGACCTACTCACGTCTCATGATGCTACAAATACATAAGCAAGCAAAGGAAAACAAGAAGAAGAATCTTTGCAGAAAGTTCATGCTGCTCTTTTCCATATATGAAAGTAGATGGTGAATACCAAATGTAACACTATGCCACTTATAACAAGTTTTTGAAAGTTTTGAAAATTCTGAAAGTTTATACGAACCCTAAATTTTGCAGTCCGATTCCCATATTAGTTTATATCTGTTTGAGAAAGTAGTTAAATTCAAGGGTTTACATGGTTAAAATTTCCAGTCAAATGGATTACTTTAGGTCCACACCACTCCTATCAATCAGATTAAATTTTCATTTGGATCGAGCTCAATCGGATTGACTGAGGTGTTTCCATTGAGGCTTCTCAACCCTAACCCTAACCCTAACCCTAACCATTTCTGTTGTTATGCTGTCTATGGTGTTAACCATATCAGATGCCTTTGAGTTTTTGTCCAAACCAACTGAGACAAGCAACGTTTTGTCAGTCGCCTCTCCCGTGCTGCACAAGATAGCCCACACTGTATTCTCATTGGACCAAAGAGACGAGAAGAGACCGATTGTGGAAGTTTAGAACCATACATTATACGGCATAAAACACAAGGTAAATGCTACTATTAGTCAAAAAAAGAAAACTTTTTCTTTATTACGTGTGATTTCGTTGCACCATGCAGCACTTTCAGTGTGGAAAGAAAAAAATAATGGTTGTTGCTGAAAACTTATTTTTTTTCTACTTTCTTTTGATGTTCGGGGTGGGAAATATTTTTCACTTTAAGGTGATTCGCTTTGCAGTTGAAGATATGGTAGCACTGATCCATTAGGCCAACACTTTTGTTCAGAATAAATGGCCTAGCAGAGCGTGTTCCTATGACGGCTTTTTCCCCCATATGAAGCCATTAAAAGACCTATAAACAACTACAATATGTTAAGAGTGGAGAAAACCATCTGAATGCTGAAAAGACACAAGCACCATTAACATTAATATCCAGCACCAGCAATGCGTGGCAAAGAGCTCAAATAAAATACAGCGTGTGGCAGGAGAGGAAGTAATTTCCATTTAAATAACATTCTCTGGACATAAACTGATAATCTCCAGGCTTCATGATGTTTGTCTGCTGGATCTGGTTCTTTATGAGATAGGCTGGGACACCGAATATTGAGTAAATGCACAAACAGGATCCGCACTCCTACAGTAAAACAGGAAGCCGAGGTGTAAAGCAGCGACCGCTCTCAGAAGAAACTAGGACATGTAGGAGTGCTTCACACAAACACATGCACGTTTAATGAGAGAAGGGAAACAAATGAGTATGTGAGAAACTCAGCGATTTATTCCCCTCCACGACACACACTCAAGGTACCTGATCGATGTCTTTCAAGACCTAATCAATCGTCTTAAACCACAGGCTAATGGGCTTAATGACCTCTTAAAATATCCAATGGATTGAACGTTAAAATTAAGGTTATTACAGTTGCCTTGACATACTCTACGATCAGACTGAAATCATTAGTGGACAAAGCACAACACAAAACAAGACCTGAGGTAAAGACTGAGGAAGCTGGTGGGGTGAAAATGTAGCTGACCTGTTCGAACGGCCAGGCTTATTTACTCAATCACTTGCACAAACACACTTCATGTAGATTGATAGAAAGAATGAAGTGTGTGTGTGTAACAGAACAACGGTTTCTGCTGAGCTGGCATGCCTCTAAATAGAAGTAATTCATATGAGAGAAAACACATAATATTCTAATATTACCAAACCACCAGATATTTCTTCAGTCTATTCACCCAAAGCAAAGTAGCACTAAAATAAGTATTGCTTTTCTTCACATCTGAGAAGCTGTAATTCCCCAGCTAATTACCCCTTCTGAGGCTCAATAAACATTTGGTTCTACCAACATTTAGCACAGTTTTGGCTACTAGTGAAACTTAATTGAAAAGTTCACCCAAAGATCATCCCATTCAAAAGAATGATCCGGATTCTCATTAACACGCCGCAAATGCTAGCGATAGAGCTTAAGTGCTGCTGAACATGGAACATTCATTTGGAAGTCCACCATTAGACCTGTAGACACTTGCCTTTAACCCTCAGAGGTCGGAGATCACGCCGGCGTGATCTGCTCGCTTTTTTCCTTATGAGTTGAATTGAGACCCCAAATACTCTTTTGACTTTGATTTTATAAAACAAGTTTCATACATCAATCGATTCTGTTAAATGTGTATTATTTTTGTGTATACTCACAATAAAAACAAAATGTTGTGCTTTTTGCCAAATAAAGAAAAATAATCACGAAGCGAGTTCTGCCTTCTCTCTGTCCGTGTAGTCCATTCTGAAACGCGTCCGAAAATGAATCATAACTCAGCGAATACTTCTCACACAGGCACGTGAGATATGTCTTTATGAAGCTTGAAATCTCCTCTTTTAAATGAAGTAATTTATATAAAAAACAAATGTTTTTAACTCATGTAATCCCTTTGAAAGCAAGGAGAGGTACCGTTTTTCCTTCTCCCTTCATTATCTCTAAATGAGCTGCAGCCGCCCCGCCCCCGGCGCGATTCACATGTAAATAGTTTACCTGATCTAGTATGCATCGCATACGCCCCCCGATCAATGCCATAAAAACACAGTTTGTTCATCAGACTTCAGACTGATAGTTCATCGCGTTTTGAGTATGACAGGCTTCTCCAGTAATAAAGACTCCCTTCAGATGATTCTGGACAGCGAGGAAGAATGCACCTTTTCCTCAGAGGACGAACGACAGCATTTTGAAGAGCGAATTCCGCCGAGAACACAATTTCAGAGTAAGTTTTACTTAAAAGTCTTTTGTCTTTTATTTTTCGTGTTCGCATTTATGAGGAAAAAACAATATTACGTGACAGTTCTCCATTATGGACGCGAGCGCTCTAAAAAAAGCACTAAAAGACTTTCAAACTTTCACAGAGACCTCAAAACAGAAAGTACAAATCCTTTCTTTAAAACGAATTTCGTTTTGTATCAATTGTATCTTAATTTTAATAATTTTTTCATTAACAAATTTCCTGGATTTAAAGTAAATATAGGCTAGCAATCACAACATAAGGTGCTTGAACTGGAGATCATCATGAACCAGACCGTAGCCTATACTCGCCTCACATGTCTAAAAAATGTGAAATATATTTACAGAAAGCTGGTTCTAAACAAACCATCCAAAACACTAGCCTACTGCGAAGATCGCGAGTCAATAGCCTATCGTCAACTTCATCTTTGCCAGAAGTTAAATTTAAATCGCGTGTGTGAATGAATGATGATGTTTTAGCAAAACTGAATTGCTACTGAGATGAGTAAAAATCGACTGAAATATGAATACATAGATAAAATGTAGGCCTATAATCTTTTTTTTTTTTTACAAAGAAAGAGTACACTTGAAATATTGTTGAAATTGTAATTATTGTTGTAATTGTAACCTTTTTAATAAAATAGCAAAACATATTTACAAGATAGATGTAAGCAAAATCTTAAATGGTCAATATAAGTCTTCTAAATATATCTGTTGTTCTTGTATTGTGGCTCAGTCAGTTTCACACCTGAGTGAATGGCTCATCATTATGCAAAGTGGGTGGGACACTGTAATCTAAGGTGTAAACTACTCCTCCCCCTCGCATATTGGCTTTCCAAGCAAAACCTGTTTTACGTCAATTTAAATCAATGTATGGTTTTATGTGAACGATAAAGCAAGACTATTTTCACATAATTTTGAAGAAAAAACACTAGGCGAGGACATCCATTTGTCAAAAGTCTTATTGACACATATTTACTATGTGTTTTGTGGCCTTATTTCAGAATTTTTATTTTTTATTTTTTTCAATAACCACGCATAAACATTATTCTCTCAAAAATGAAAACATGTACATACACATGGCTCACATATTATGGTAGCCCTGTTTGTGCTTTATAGAGTGAATTTACACCTTTGCCATTAATATGTTTATAAGCAACTGAAAAAAGCACAAATGTCAGGGCATGTCAGAACATCTCAAGGGCCCCAAAAACAGCCCAGACCCCAGAGGGTTAACATTTACAATTGGCTTCATATCAACATTTCACAAAACAATGCACTCTATCATAATGCAACATGCAGCATTTTTTAAAATATAAGATCCATCAATATCGAATGGCCCCTCATAAGATACATGATGTACCACAGTATCTAATAATCAATCATATGAGCACACGAACTGCATATTTAGACCGGTCTGCTTAAACACAAAATGCATGGGGGCAGAGAGAACATAAGGCATGCTGCAAGAGGCTTGTTTATTGTACTTACCCAGAAGGCTTTCACCTTGACGGACGATGACAATTACCGATTAGATTCATCCAATCTCACATTCTGCCACATAGGCAGAAAAAATGGGAAGCCGATGTTTCCTGAAATGGCCGATGTTCATTTGTGATGTAGCTTAATTGAAAATTGGCCTGCTAAATCGAGCATGGCGTGCACGTGGGCCTTCGGAGAGCTTGCATTCAGCACAATCAGCACTCTAACCGCACACACTCATTTAGTTCATGATAATTACAGCACCTTTTCTCTCTCTCTCGCTACCACACAACCTTATACCTACACACTGTGTTCAAAGTCAAACAGTACAAAACATACAGCCTGGACAGGTACACCCATATGCGCGCACACAAAACCCAAAGAAAACCAAGTAATTCCTTCCCCTCTAATGTAACAAAGTAACACATCTGTGTTAAATATAATAGATTAGGGATACACCATTTTGAATATAATTATGAGAATTAAGGGTCACAGCTAATCGCCCATGATGGTTTGAAAGGTTAAAGATTTGTCCACATTGATGGACGTCATGCATTAAAGGATTAAACTAATAGACTTGTAATTTCATTTGGAATCATCAAAAAAAAAAAAACTTCTTTACACATGGGTCCTTCAATTTATGTTTATTTGGCATACTTTAATGTATTATACTTTATACTTGTATCTATTACTAGATTACAAAAATCACTGGGCTAAAGAGCTAATTCACTATCTGTGCTGGAATCTGATTTCCATGAGATGTAATCTTAATTGAAATTGGCTTCAAACGTGGTCACTCTACTCAAACTGCTTTCCTTGCTGTAACCACAGGACATAAAGTAAGCCAGAGAATCCTCACACAACTCCATGCTAATTTTCTCCAGGTCAGCACTTTCCCGGTTTATATCCTACTTGGCCAACATAATGATGTCCTAGCAAGAAGTACTCCTCTCAGTACACACTCCCACACACTCATCACTGGGGTAGCTCAGGGTTCGGTGCTGGGACCCCTAATGTTCTCCATCTAGACAGCTTTCATTTGCAAGTGGTTTATGGGGATATTTTATAAATTATACTCTGCTGTGTGGACCACATAATGATAACTCATCTTGGCTTGTGTGGCTGTCAGTTGCCTAGACACCCACTCCCTGCAGTCTAACATCAATCGGTGTCCTTCGGCCGGGATGCGGTGATTAGCCACTTCTGGCCACCTAGAGCGTCAGACTCTCCACATGAATGGCCAAACAATTCTTCTTCTTTACTTTTGGGGGTTAGTGATCCATTACAAAGATCTGCAGTACAGCAGAAACAAACTTTGTTGCATTATTTTCCTGTTATCACTGTAAAGATGCTTTGAAACAATCTGTATTGTAAAAAGCGCTATATAAATAAAGGTGACTTGGCTTGACATTAACTATTAGATATAGATGACTCTCCAAGCATTTCCAACATTGGAGATACTTTGCCAGTTTTCTTTTTGTAGAAAATGGTTAAAGAGCCAAGATCAGAGTACTTTACTTCCTGTTTCAACAAACAGTGCTTCCTGTTACCACTGACGCTATTTATAGACATGAAAAGTCTATAGTTGTATACTGCATACTACTGTATTAGTAACACTTCACAATAAGGTTTCATTTGTTAATATTAGTTAACTAAATTAATTCACATGAACAAAACAAAAATGTTTAGAGGGGTGGTTGAATATGATTTGACTTTTCTAACTTTAGTTAGTGTGTAATGTTGCTGTTTGACCATAAACAACATCTACAAAGTTACAACGCTCAAAGTTCAAAGCAAAGGGAGATATTTGCTTTTACAGAAATCGTTTTTTAAGGACTACAACAAACGGATGGTAGAGACTACACAACATTCCTCCTGAGTTAGTAACATCACTAACCCTAACATTTACATAAACCCCGCCCCCTGAACACGATTCATAGATTATCAAGACAGAATATGCTAATCAATGACTAGAAGATAACTCCACATAAGCTTCATAAATTCACCAACTAACCATTCAGAAATGTCCTGTTGCTTCTACATGTTGTCACTTCTTCTTGAGTCTCTCCATCTTTCTGACTTCGGTTTGAACATAAAAGACTAAAAGTTTTTGAAATTTTCAGTGTGTGTCTGTGTGAGGTAAAAGGACACAAGCTCTTGAAGCTCCGCCCCCTGTGCCGGGAGCAGCAGCTCATTTGCATTTAAAGGTACAGACACAAAAATGGTGTGTTTTTGCTCACCCTCAAAAAGTGACAATTTTAACATGCTATATAAAAATATCTGTGGGGTATTTTGAGTTAAAACTTCACACACACACTCTGGGGACATCAGAGACTTATTTTACATCTTGTGAAAAGGACATTATACCACCCCTTTAAAGCATTTATTAATCTCAGTTAATGTTCATTTTAAAATGTACTAACACAAGTTGTATCTGTTAATATTATTTATTGGACCTGAGTTAAAATGGGATTTGACTTGGAGGTGAAGAAGAGACACCATTTTCTCACGGTTTCCTCTGCTGTCAGAAAGCAAGCTGTGGTGGTGGTCTCCTCTGAAGGCACAGCCTTACAGACAGAGACTGACGGGGAGAGACGGCACAGTATCAGAGAGAGAGAGAGAGAGAGAGAGAGAGAGAGAGAGCAGCAATACCAGATGTGCCACTACATCCTGCCCTCTGGCTATCAGACACATGGGAATACGACTTTCAAGCGAATCCGAACACACTGGAAGTTTGCAATACATCCATTTTTAGAGTATGAGAAAGCCGTCAAATGTCTACAATTTGGCAACAGAGCTGTCTGTGCTTTAACAAACAGTTCAAACGAGACCTGTATGGTCATAACATAAATGTGCGGTTATTTTGATATATGTCAAAGAGTGATTTGATTTGTAATGCAATATGATAAGACATTTAAAGCTGAAGTGTGATTTCAACTGTTTTCAGACTGATTTCCTGAACATTCACCAGCCAAAACAGAGACTATCTTCAAGAGAATCAACATATGAAAGGTTTATAATTGGGACAGAAGAAAGTATTGTAACATAACAAAATTACACACTTCAGCTTTAACATCTCAAATGACTGACATTGAAACATCACATTGAAACTGCAGCGCTCATGTTCAACAGGTTGTGTGATGTTGTTTGACTATTTATGTGAGTGTTTACACTTGAGTCCTCTTTGAGAGAATCAAAGTCACACCTCTTTCAGTTGACCCAGAAGTGAACCAGGCAGTTCATATTATAAATGGATCACAAAGTAGATATCCTTTAGTTGTGATAAAGCCATTTCTGTGTTCAATAAACCCGAGAGTCTGCGTCGACGTCTGTCTGTGTTTCATCTGAGCGGTGTCGAGCAAAGGCCACTGATTCAATTCCATCTCGAGTTCACGCTTATTTCTCCAGACATCATTATAGACATTGCACTGACTTGTACAGTGATGACTGAGGCAATGACGTCTCATTTATTTAGCAGGGAATCATGGGAAACATGATCAATTTGCTATTTTAGGGAAATAGCTTGACATTTGTACAAAATAAAAAGGCAGGGGGAGATATGTCTGGAACATTGTCATAATGTTTTTTCTGGCAGTGATAATCAGGACACGTGTGCACATAGGACCTGCATTTCAATACCATGTTCTCTCTCTCTCCGTGCAGTGTGTCTACAAAAATAAAATAATAATCAGACATAACCTTTTCCAGCCCACAAGTTCAGCAGAAAGGGAATGTTCCTGAGCAGAAAGATCAGTGCTGCTGTTGTAACTTTGCGTTATGAAAAAGATTACATTCCCATGACATCAGGAGGAACTGAATCTAGTTTCATATTCACAAATCACAAATGAGATAATCTTAATATCGCAAAAGTTTCTCCTACACAGCGTCATGATTAAATTGAGAACAAACGCTGAAGGCTACTGGCTTCTTATATGTTTCTCCTGACAAAAAGCCTGTAATCTTACAAGTTTCCTCTAGAGTTTCAGAACAACGTCTCAAACTGTGCTCAGAATAATCAGCCTATAGGAATGATTTTTTCTTAAATATCTAGTTCAGTCATGAAACTGCAGATGGCGCAGGCTGATAAGTCCTTCATGCAATCTGTAAGCAATCACATCATTACCACATGGCACAAGCTGATTGGCCTCTGCTGATTCTGTAGCCAATGAGAATGCTTGCTCAACATTTCAATAGTCTGGTTCAGCGTTTGCTGTAAGCTAGCGTGCTATCAGAGTTCCTCTGAACCCCTCCACCTCCCCAGCTCCACCTGCCTAGATCTGCCGATGGATTTATGTACTGTATGTCTATTTATGCGGCAGCAGCAGCAGATCTTACCCGCTCACAGCAGCGTTTCTGTGTATCTATAAGCAGAAGTCCTACCAGATACTAGATCTGCAGCAGCGTAGCAGATTCATTCCGCCAATTCCAAACACATTAACACTGCCATATTCATTAACATGCCAAAACTATCCTGAGAGTTGTCATGGTTAAAATGTGATAATATAGCTTTAATATCAAAACCGTGTCTTCTAAAAAGCAACAAAATTAACTGGAAATTAATTTCGCTTAATTTTCCTGAAACCCGCCTCAGTAAATCGCACATAATACTATTATTCTCTGTTACTTTGCATGTCTGAAAGCAGAGCGACTTCCTTTGAGATGAATGGTGATGCTGACGGATACTGTTCTTCTCCATGTATTTGGAAAAAAACTTGGAGCAGGGGGATATTGCTCTGAGCAAGTTTTTAACTCTGTTAAGGCCGGAGGGGCTTCTGCTGATTTCAGAGGTTTCAGTTGTGATAAAGCCACACCTAATTATGAGCTCAACACACACACACACACACAGGCTTCAGAGAGTGGAAAGAATCAGTGTGTTTGGCTTGTGCTCAGACACATACAAGAGACGTTGTTCGTTCAGGAAGTTACGCCTCCTCTATGTCGCCCTTTTCAAAATGCATACCCGCAACCAAGATAAACTATGCTGCCAAACATAATAATATTGATAAATGTGAAATATGCACACGCCACACAAGCGCCAGACAATAAGGTTTAGCAGGAAACTAACCGACAGAGAGAGACAGACAGAGAGAGAGAGAGAGAGAGAAAATGTGAATTTAAACAGAGCACTCGGGCAGACTGGCACCAATCTAAATGTAATTGTGTAAATTCACCGGTTCCACTCGGTTCTCCCTGTCCGAGGTGAGATAAGCGTGTGATTGGCTAGAGGGAGATGAAAAAGCCAGCGAGCGCTCCATCTAAAGCCACGTCTAAAGCAGACCTGGAAAACGTCTTTTGCCAAAATAAAAAAATAATAATATGAAAGTTCAAATGCGATTGATGGGGGAGAGGGGCTCCTGTTTGAATTTCAATCAGAGAGCGAGCGAGTGGGTCGGCGTACTGTGCCGCCACTGGGGACACAGAGAATCTCTCTGTAATGAAACCATGCATACGCTGCTCTCTCTCTCTCTCTCTCTCTCCCACTCTCCGGAAGACGGCCGTAGCTCCGTGCCTCCTCATACGAGCTGTATATCTGTTCTCACCGAATCTTGCCACGTTTAATACGGGCACCATGGAAACCCGCGGAGAGAATGGCATCACAGAGCTCAAATGAAGGCACAAGGCCCTTATATGCAGTGTGACTGAGTGTTTACTCTCATACGCTTCCAATTTTATAAGGGCGGTGGTATACAGCGCATGGTTTGAGTCATGATTAACATATAAACACACACCACACACACACACACACGGCTCTTAAGGGTGAGTGGCATCGATGATAACAGCTCCACACTCTCTCTTGTTTACTTTGTTTTCCAATTATGTTTCTGAAGAAGCTCCAGGCAATTATTTATGTGCAAATACAACACACCGAGAGGGGGAAAAAAACACTTTCACTAGAGGTGTGCTGCTGCAAGAACAGGAAGACCCTTGTTTCAATGTCGCTTAAGGTTCGTTCTGAAACTGCAGCTGAACCCAAACCTCCATCTGCTCCAGGGGAGCCCAAAGCCTGTGTTTTGTCTCTATTGTGTGTGTTTGTGTGTATGATCACAGCAGGAGTGTGTACACAGAAGAACACCCAAACACCTGTGCAAACCTCCTGTATTTACACTTCTATGGACAATTCACCCAAAAATGAACATTTTGTCATCATTTACTCAACCTCCTGTCATTCCAAACCTGTGTTGTTTTGGACCCCACTGACTTTCATTGTGTGGAAAAAATGTTTTCCACAGAAGGAAGGTCATAAATGTTTGGAAGAATTGATGACAGAATTTTTATTTTTGGGTAAAGGCTATTTGCATAATAGTTGCAAACGCAATGAGACTGGAAGTCATTCATTTTTAATAAGCATTGGCAGTTAATCAGCTAACAAGCATGTCACACTAAACCGTTCAAAGCTTCCCAGATAGCAAATTGGTATTGGGCCGGATCTGGTTGGATTTCGGCTGCTTTTAGCCCTCATACCACATGAAATTACGGCCCAAAAGCTACTTGCCGATAGTAAACCAGAAGTAGACCAAAACTCCCCAACAACTTCTTCCACGTCCCCAGAAACTGGCCCATAACAGAGCCAGATGCTTTTTCCTTAAGTCCAAAGGAATATTTTACGATCCCTGAAATCTCGCAATATCGCAAGCAAAAAATGTAAAGTGCTTTAATCGCTGCCAGCGTGACCACCTCAAGCAACAAAATGAATATGTACTTGTTAATGTCATGGCACCGTAGTGCAGAATGGTGTGGGGGGGCCGAGCAGACTAACCTGCACACTTGGTTCTGGTGATGAGAGCCGGCCCGGGCTGTCCGGTCCCCCCCTCTCCCGGACGGGTCAGCAACACTCGGATCTCGTACTCCGTGTCGGGATCCAGGTGCCAGAGTTTGTAATTGGGCGAGTTGACGGCGTGAGTCTCGGTCCAGCTTCCAGAAGTCATCCTGTACTCCACCTCCTTCAGGATGATGGGGCCGTCCCCGAAGATGGAGTTGGCGTTCAGCTGGATTAGCAGGTATGTTGGCCCGACGCCCAGCAGCTGAGGAGGAGCGATGGGTCTCGGGGGCTCTGGGGGAATGAAGATAAACCTCACATAAAACTGGTTCACAGAGAAAGACCCGGCTACATGTGATCATATCTTAATCCAAACGATCCCAATCTGTCACATAGAATCAAAAAGTAAATATTTTATTAATCTAATTTTAATAATCAAATTAATTTCATTTCAATAATATCTGCGTTCTGAATATCTGCCATATTTTGCAGGACACTTGAAGGCCATTTATAAAAAGTCAAAAAGTCATAGTTTAGTTTTTCATGACCATTTTCTCTGAGCATTGTAAACCTATACTCGCATATGTAAATTACTTTAATGCTACGATTGGCTAACCTCTAATAGGTGTTGCTTTGTAAATGTGGGTGGTCGTTAATGTTAATGAGCTCATGATTTCTGAATGAGGGGTTTTTATTTTTCATTTTATCATCAGTAAATGTTCCTGGAGTCAGTTTGAATCAAATTTATTTCATTTAAAAAGAGCACATGTATTTTTATTTTAACACATTTTTAATTAGTACACTACTGCAGTAAAAACAAAAAAAAGC
>NC_138231.1:43071898-43136898 GCF_964197995.2 Scardinius erythrophthalmus
CGATCGGATTACAAGAGGAATAAACCACCATCGATCTTTCAATCCGATTTAAATTTCATTCGGATCAATTAAGGTGTTTACATGAAGGTTTTTTAGTCCGATTGAGCAGTCAATCCGATTATAAGTGTCAATGTAAACGCAGCTAGTGACACAAAAGCATCATCATCAAGCTAAAAAAACAACAGAAGTTTCATAAAATATCACAAAAGTGGCCAAACATTTGAAGGGAACATTATCACTGACTTAAAAGCCAAAAATCATCATTCTGTCGTCATTTACCCAGCCACTGGAACACAGTGCACATATGGATGACTTTAATTATGTTTATGTTATGTTGTGTTTTTATTGTTGTGTCTTACGCGATATTATAGAAAGAGATCTGTGTGATGATTCCTCCACGGTCAAATAATGATGACAGAATCTTCACATTTTATTAAGTCAACTATTCCTTAAAGGTTTGTAATTTATATGCAAACTAAATATTTACAAATTACAAATGTGTTGTTAGCGATAATGGCCTTGGATTGAATGTGGGCTTCACCGTGGACGAGCGCTGAGAGCGTGAGTGTGTTTCTGTCAGGTGTCACTGGCTGTTTCACGCGGGTCATCCATCATGTGTGTGTGACATGAGCCAATGATAGTGATGTGCCCTGCTGTTACCCTTCCTGAAGCCCTGTCTCATCTGTCTTTCCCTCACACACACACACACGCACCCAACAGGAAAACGCACTTGCCCTCGACTCAACATCTTATAGTCAGAGAAATAATGTGTTTCTTTGTCATTTATTTCGCAGGCGCGAGGACCCGGCAGCGACGTGTTTGATCAAAGCAAGGCCGCGTTAAAAAAAGAAAAGGTAAAGAGAGAGAGAGAGAGACAGACATAAAGGGAAGGAGAATATGTGAGGGAGGAAAAGCAAAAGGAAATATTTCCTGTGGGAAGCGTCACAGCTTTTTTATTTTGAAGTTTTGATGGGGCCTGTGAAGGGAAAGAGATGACAGACGCGAGCGAATCCGGATCAGGGACACGGCAATCTAACACCTGACGGACAGCGATAGAGAGAGCAGGAGACACACTCATCCCTCTCTCTCTCTCCGCACTGACAGGACATGTGATCACCTCTCACACACTCCTCACGCCTCAAACGCTGCTCTGACCCCTGACACCTGACACAACAGCCTGACCCACAATGCAACACTCAAAAGTTTGACTTTTTTTAAAAGAAATTAAAGCAAGTATGCGTTAAATTTATCAAAAGTGAGAGTAAAGACGTATAATGTTACAAACGATCGTATTTCAAATAAATGCTGTTCTTTTGAACTTCCTTTTCATGAAAGATTCCTGAAAAATCAAAGTTTCCACAGAAATATGAACTGTTTTTAACAATGATAAAATAATAAATGTTTCTTGAGCATCAAATCCTCATATTAGAGTGATTTCTGAAGGATCATGTGACACTAAAGACTGGAGTAATGATGCTGAACATTCAGCTTTGATCACAGGAATAAATTACACTTTAACATAGAAAACAACTATTTTAACTTGTAATAATATTTCAGTGTTTTTAATGTATTTTTGATCACATGAATCCAGCCTTGTTGAGCAGAAGAGACCTCAGACTTTTGGCTAGTACTGTATGACAAATAAGGGAACACCAGCTCAATAATTCCTCCAATTCTCATAGTAGTAAAGAAACAGAAATAAAGTGGGCATTAGGAAGATCTTTGTCAGGTTCGAGACCCCGAGTGTCGCCCGGGTGCGAGTGTGAGAGCAGCAAGTGTGTGTTCAGGGAAAGCCAATGAATCATTGATGCGTTTCACAGTCAGGAACCCGAAGCTTGTGACATTAATGAAGCGCTTTCTGTTCCTCATTCTCTCAGATTCTCTCAGATGAAGCTTTCGGAGTTGTTGACATTTTGGCTCTTTTGGTTTGTTTGCGTTTGTTCTGTGTGTGTATCGTCGGGAAGTATCAGACGATGGCGCTTCATCAAACTTTAACGATCCGTCAGCATACGCAGAGCCGGTGTCTTTAAAATCTCCCTCGTTTCAACTCCTGATCTCCGGCTGTCTCTCCAGGCATATTTACCAGCGATCAGTGCGCGTGTTTGCGACGGGGTGCCGCGCGCTCACAGGAGCCTGACAGCCTGTTATCTAGTCATTAGGAAATCACAAGTAGCAAACAATCATCGTCTCTCACGTCTCGCTCCAGCACAAACACAACTGGGGAGAAATCTGTGGTTTCTTCAACATCTTAAACATCACTTTTGGATGCATAACGTTCTGGATTTGACCGTACGATTCTTTAAAACTGGTCTATCACAGACTTCCCAAACTTTCCAAAGAAAAACATCTTCTTGAGATTTTAAGTTAATATTTCAGTCATTTAATGACACAGTCACGAACTCTCAGTTTAGTGTTCATCCTCAAGGACTTTTAGTTTGCTTCATTATTTCCTGTTGTCTTTGCTCATTTTCCCGCCACACGTCTGTTTGGTTTAATCACAACAGCCGCTGGTATTTGGGTTTGTTATCAGTGTATTCTTGAGTTCCTGTGTTTCCTCGGCTCCTGCACATGCTGGATTATTCTGAGTTTATTTGATCATTAAATTATTTAGTATTTGGAATCTTTCGTAACAGACACATTCATGATGTTCTGATATTTAGTTAGTGGTCACATGACATGCATGTAAACAGATTTTTCTAAAGTGTTTTATTTTGATTGGGTTTGCTTAACTCTTTCCCTGGCAGCGTTTTTTTTTTTGGGGGGGGGGGGGGGGGATTGGAATACATTTTCCAGCCACCGCTTGCGTTTTTGACCATTTTCACAAAAGTTTCATGGCCCCAAGAGTATTTTGTTGAATGAATATCTGAATATGCAATATATCACAAGAAAGAACAGAGAAAAAGAAAGAAAAAAAGTATTCTATCTTTATGCATTCTTTTTTTATCAACACATGAATGTGATTTTAAGCAAAAAGACAAAAAAAGTTGTACAGCCCCAAAAGTTACATTCCATTTTATTCATCCTCAGCTTTTCATTATCTCACAAGGTCCTGGTCTATTAGTTCTCGAAGACTTTAAAGTAGACAGACGCTTTTCTCCTGTGACGTCGGGCCTTCCAGTTCCAACTAGAAGTGCTGTTTTGAAGAGCGAGGTCTTTCTGCAGCGGCACAGGGAAACGATCTCCAAACCACCGGTATCCAATAATAACAGGGCGGCGCTCATCGACTGTTTGCGTTTGAATCTATTTCACAGCACACTTCTTGTCAATTCAGTTTATTCCCTACAAGCGAGAGCGGGCTAATGTCATTACTCCAGACCCTGGGCTAAACTCGCCGAGGCCACAACTGTTGTGTTGTGTTTTTCTGCTCTCTCCCATCTCTCTCGCTGCAGCTGGAGGACACACAGATCGATCCTTCTCCAGCGTAAGAATTTGCCACTGAAATTTCCATTTGTTACAAAGCGGCCCCAAACAGCCGTGAGGGCCCGCTGTCGCCCCGCATTAGGGAGAGCGGGAGCTAATAAAGCACTAGCCCGGGGTCACGCGCGACAATAGGCAACTCCGTGCCAGCTCCCATTAGCGCACGCACAAATCCATGGCCCAAAAATTTCCGCTGAAATTAGCATCTTTGGTATCCGTGTAGCAGGATGTCAGCTGGGGAAGTGTGGTGGAGATATCTGAACTGTCAGAGCGCTTGAGACTCAACCGGCCCTTCTGCCCTCCGGCCGCCGCTAACTATCGCACTCCTCTCAGAGTCGCATCTGCACACGGGACCAAACACAGCAGCACTTCCGCACGCTCTCGGGTTCGGGAGAGGTCGCCAAGAAACACCCAACGACATTTGTTTGCGTAAACAGGTTGTGCATATTAATATGGCATTGTGCGCCCAATGGTCATTCAAATATGAATGCATTTGTATTATTTAGCAGCGTTTAATAAGCAGATGGTCGCTGTAGCCTGTTTCTTCTTGACTTCGGGTGGGAAGGCCTTAAACTAGTCTATAAAATCACAGCCTTTTATTCATTAAATCTATAAAGACGATATATACATGATATATCGGCCGCCATATCGGTATAGGCCGATATATGTTCATTTTTAATGTTATCGTTATCGGCCCGATAAGAACATTTGGCCGATATATTAAAGCTGATTAATAGTGGATTATTTCCTTCAGCTGAGACTCTTCAGATGCGCACTGTTTTGAACTGCTTGAAATATGATCGGAATCACTTCAAAAAAGGAAAATACAGTAAAGTGCAACATGCAAGTCTGTCATATAGGCTACAGAAAATTATAATGAGAACATCATTATAATCGTGTGCTTGGGACATGGCTTTTAATGGTTTTGTAATCAGTCTCTCTCTCTCTCTCTCTCTCTCTCTCTCTCAAAAAAAAACAAAAAAAAGGATTTAGATTTATCGGCCAAAATAGCAGTTATCGGCTTTCAAATACAAAGAATTATCAGTTATTGGTATCGGCCAAAATTTTCATATCGGTGCATCTCTTATTATATGTGATAATAATCGACTCTGTACCCTTTTGTAACACATTCCCAAAATAAATACAGACTCATCAAATTAGAATATAGAGTCTGAACTATCTGTTTAGGGCTGTGAAACGATTAATCGTGAATAATCTCATCCAAAATAAAAGTTTGTTTACATAATATATATGTGTGTGTACTGTGTATAATTGTTTTGTATATAAATACACACACATCCATGTATATATTTAAGAAATATCTGCATGTATATACTGTATATATACATATATATATATAATATATATATATATATATATATATATATACTATACAGTATTTATACATAGTTTATATTATATATAAAAATAAATATGTTATATATAAATAACACATTTTTCATAAATATATGCATGCATGTATGCATTTATATAAAATAATTATACACAGTACACACACACATATATTATGTAAATACAAACTATTATTTTGGATGAGATTATTTGCGATTAATCGTGAGTTTCACAGCCCTAGTTTTAATCTAGAGAAAATTACAAAGACAGCATAAAAACAAAGCAAGCCGTTACCTCTGACTATGAGCCCAGCGAAGTTGGAGACGCCGGAGCCTCGCTCTGATTGGGTGACGCAGCGGTACAGATCTTGGTCCTGACTGGTCACCTCTCTCAGTCGGAAGGACGCCGCAAACTTCCTGTGGTTGATGTTCTTCCTCTCCGCCACTGGAATGTCCTCTCCGTTACGCCGCTATACATGTCAACAGAGCAAGTAATAATTCAGTCATTTCCTCAATATCATAAAGGCTTCAGACGTCATAATTCACCCAAAGTGTGTCAATATTCACAATGTTCCATGTGCTTTAACTTCAGTTCATCAATGCCTTTGGTATACGGATTTATTGCAGAAGTAAATTATACAATTTTTTAAGTCTACTGTAAAGCAAATGTACTGAAATAAAATACGTTTTTTATTTGATCAAAAATATATATTTTACTAAATAATCTGGACCAATAATCAACGCCATACGCCTAACCACGTTAAGTTCCATAATTTGAAGTTGATACCACAAAAATTCAGCCTCTAAAAGGTTTTAAAGTACATCTCCATTATAATGCAGCGTTTTCACAGGATGCTTTTTGATTGTTTAAGCTTTTGGATTATGCTTACTAAAATATGCTTTAGAGTGAGTCTGGTTAAATGAAGTCTGTGATGTTTTGAGGATCTGTAACCATTATAAACCACAGATTAACCACAGTAATATATGACACTGCGTTATGGTTTACAGTAAATGCTCTTCTATTCCTTTTCCCTGGAAAGTGAACAAGTAGTTGTTGCACTTTATTTTAAAGAGATTACGGTGTAATTACACAAATAAGTACAGAGTACTATTAATGAACTCCATTTACTTACTACAGGGTTAAGGTTACAGGGATAGGGTTCGGTTTAGGGTTAGCTGCTTGTAATTATGCATAATTTACTGTTATTACTGGAGTAAGCATGTCTAACTATGCCACCTTCCTAGGGTGCTACTCCTGGGTTTGGGACTTGACTTCATAAGAGGACTGAGCGTTCAGGCTTGTTCTCCTGTAATCTGCTCGACTGGAGAAGCGACGGCAGTCAGTGTCACAGGCGATCTGAGTGAGTGAAGTGTGTGTGCGTGTGCGACAGAGGATCATTCATTAGCCCCTTTAACACTGACATCTCCTATTAGTCAGAAGACACCAGCACTTGCTTGCTTTCCTTCATTTTTTCACCTCCTCATGTATCAGAGCAGAAAAGGTCACTTTTCCGACGCACTGTCAGGCACTTCCTCTTTCAATCTTCTCTGCATGTGAAGCCCTCTCATTAGTTAATCACAATCACAGGGCTTCACCTCAACACACACACACATGAAAACCCTGCTGACACACACATCATTAGGAGAGCAGGATTTTCCTTCGGGATGAATAAAGTGGGAAGATTTGAGGAGACTCTCTCTCTGTGACAGGCTCTGCTGTAATGAACCCCGAGTCTCTCTCTCGCTGCTTGATTAGTAAGTGTGCTTATATATACCGGTTGACCATGAATATGCGATATAGTTTCCACAAATGATGCAATTCTTTGAGTATAGTGACATCGAACTTAAAAACAGCCGAATTGTTTGCTCCCGCACATCCTGAACTTGACATTCCCCGCCAATTAGGGTGAATCCCATCTCTGATCTAAAGCTCGACTGCAGTTTTAGTTCAATGGTCCTCCAACGGCGGGTCGCAAACACCCAAAAAAACAACTGCAGGGGGAAATATGATTCAAATTGATTTTTATTTTTTACTGTAATTGCAAATAATATAGGTAACACTTTATTTCAAAGGTCTACTTTACTTTAGAAATTCTACTAACTATAAGTAACTTAGCAACTACTGTACGTGTCAACTAGCTCTTATTGGAATATCAGTATTATTAGACTGTCTGATTAATATCTGCTAACACTTTATTTATTTTATTAATAGTAATTAGTAGAATGTCTAAAGTAAATCATCAAAATAAAGTGTAACCGTAATATATGAATGAAATAAAAGGCCGCTTAAGTGCATTTGTAGAGAGACACTTTCATGACTGTTTCGTTTCTTTTAAAAAGTGCACTCTTGTTATAATGTCAAGTTAAAGTTTTACTTTAAAGCACATTTTAAATAATTACATTTTAATAATTTCTGTCATGCTTTATAGAAGTTCACATGTGTTGACTAGCATACTAAAGCACATGAAAAGTACCTGATTATAATGTGAACTGTATCCAATATTGAATTTTAAGTTAATATATTTTAAATGTACAAAATAGCAACTTCATATGCAATTACAAATATATTTAAATACATGACATACAGGTTTCAATAGAAATGACATTAAAGTATATTTAAGCTTACCACAAATGCATGTCAGTACTTTAACCATATTTCAAAGACAATAGAAGTAATTATGAAATTATATATAAAGATGTACTAAAAGCACTAAAAGTTCAGCTAATTTCATTTAATACAAGTTTAAACTATAATGCATTTCCATTTAGATGCATTACAAACTATACATTCAATTTGCAATTGAGTACTGTATATTGTTTTAAAGTGCATTGTTTTCGTAATAAGTGCTCTCTTTTAACAGTATGCTTAAGCTGGTGTTGATGTGTCAGACTGAGGACTGCTTCAGCTCAGCTGAGTGTGTGTTCCCAGTGCCCACCTGCAGCCAGAGCTTGTTGTTGACCGCGTCCCGGACCGTGGCGATGCACTGGAACGTGGCGTTCTGTCCGGCATTCACCTCCACGTCCCCCAAACGCAGGAAGTGAGGGGATTTATCTGCAACGAAGGACAAGACAGCAACGCATGACATTACAGCTCTCAAATACCAGAATACTAAACCAGTGCTGGACACTTCCAACACAGGCAATACATACAGATGTACACACAGCGTTTAACACATACAGATGTACACACAGCGTTTGGTAACAGGTGAAATGAATGGTCTATTTTTGGGCTGATGCGGCAGGGTGGTTGAAGGTTTGAGGTAGGGGTGGGCGATGTGACCGCAATCACAATATGAATCATTTTATTTCTCAATAGTGATATATCACAATATAGTTATTTTTACTTTAAATAAAGTTTTTATGATATAAACATTTAACTGAAATTTCATAAATCTCATCACCAATTTCAAAATCAAATAAAATAGTAATACTAGCCCTATTATTTCTTCTCAGCCATTTACATTCATTTGGTGCAGTAAATGACTTTGAGAATCGCTGTTGATAGTAGATCGGACTGAGCCCCAAAACACACTTGTACAAGTAGTAAGGGGCGTGTCCATTCATGAGGGGGGAGGGGCCTGTTCTGCATAGCGTGTTTGTGAATTTGGGGGCGGAGCAATCAAGATAAGGAACATTTACAGAAAATAAATGACGTACATTTCATTATGAGCTCTGTAACTTATTTGACATGCTTAGAAATCGTCCAATTATAACAGAAGTCATTGTTACATACATGCTCTTAAAGGTACAGAAGCCTGTTTAAAACTGTTTAAAATGTGAGTTTTGTGTCCTTTAGTTCAGTGGTTCCCAACCTTTTATTGTCTGAGACCCCCTTTTTCCCAAGAAAATATTTTAGGGCCCCCCCCCCTTCACATTTAATGATATTATCGCTCTTGTTGGCTAGCAGCAAGGATGACAAAATATGTTGTTTTCAAGCAAATGGTAGGCTATGTTTATTATAACCAGATATGTTTATGCACAAATAATAGCCTATAGCCTAATATTGAAAATACAATAACAAAAACATCAGTGGGCCATTTGTAATTTAAAAACGTAAGCCTAAGAGTAGCCTATAAATTGGCCCTATTTGAATCGCAATAAAAAAATATCAGTATTCACACTGGTGTGTAGGTAAAAAAAAAAAAGATTGAATAGCCTATATAGGCTATTACAAAATTACTGCTGTCTGGGACCCCAATACTTGCATGTTATTTGTGAGGCTTTATCAATAAGTGTGAGGATCTACTGGTCGTGAGTAATTTGGTCAATGGTGAAGAGATCTTTACAGGGTAAGACATCTTTATCATCCTCAAGGGTCAGTCTGGCCCATTTGTATTTGTTTTTTAAGGCTGTCATGGTTAAAATCCCATTTTTGGTCAGCCAGGCCAGGGAATGGATCAAATTAGCTAATGTAATATGATCGTTCTCCTTAAAGCATGCATTCCTTTTTTTTTTGCGCTATAGCGATCGTTAATAAACATGCGTTTGTTAACAGAATAATGCGTCTTTTGGAGCCGGAATTACTTCTCTGTGTTTGGCTATGACGAGTCACGCAGGTCAAGTACCACTACTCCGCAGCGGCGGCGATCCGAACCAGTGTTAAATAGTCCCAATATAAACACTTATTATAGGTGTACCATAGTGATTCAGAATAAGACAAAAACACAGTTTGGAAGATGGATTCATAATGAACTCGCTCATTATATACATTTTGTAAATTTTTAACATAGAAGAAGTTACGGACGACTTGAATGCTCATTACTCAAAACTTTTCAAAATATGACGCGACCCCCCAGAGAGCTCGCCGAGACCCCCTTGTGGGCCGCGACCCCCCTGTTGGGAACCACTGCTTTAGTTAATATCAGCAGCCATCCATTCATCCATCCATCCATTCATTCATTCATTCATTCATTCATTCATCCACACACACACCCATCCATCCATCCATCCATCCATCCATCCATCCATCCATTCATCCATCTACACACACCCATCCATCCATCCATCATCCATCCACACACACACCCATCCATCCGTCCATTCATCCATCCATCCATCCACACACCATCCATCCATCCATCCATTCACACACACACCCATCCATCAATCCATTCATCCATCCATCAATTCATCCATCCATCCACACACACACACACACCCATCCATCCATCCATCATCGACACACCCATCTATTCATACATCCATCCATCCACACACCATCCACCCATCCATTTATTCATACATCCATTCATCCACCCACCCATCCATACACCAATCCATCCATCCATCCATCCATCCACCCTCCCAGTATCTATATCCGAGTGCTAAAAGTTGACCAAATTTACCATCTAGAGAAGGTGGAAAATGGTCATAAAAACTGTTTTTGGTGCAATCAATCATTCCTGGTATTATTAATTAAATTCGGGGGACAAATATACTGTATGAAAGATCAGATTTATTTCTATACATTTTCAACATACCAATTTTTATAGACATAAGTAACTACCGAATGCAGAGTATTTCATTATTTCTGCACTGAAACTGACGTAGGGTGAGAGGAAATCTAGCGTGTGTTGATCTGGTACGAGCAGCGGATCTTTGCTAGGTGTCGGGCTGGACTGAAGCTGTGCCAAATGAGCTGAAACAGCTTTGGGAACAGAACGCATCACATTCTCTCCAGTGCCTTAAAGAAAATGCTCTTTTAGCGCCGCAAACATCCTCCGTGCAACAAACCTTCTTCATCTCCCTCTCATCCTGCATCGTTTTAATAAGATGTCACTCGTGATCAGCGGGAAGCTTTATTAGCAGCGTTCAGAGGGAATATAATCCATGTTGGAGTGGCAGTAATCCCTGTGCTCCCATGGACTCACCGTTAATTGGGAATACCTTTTATATTATCATGGCTAAGCTCTGATCCCAGCGGATGCGCCTGACAGACGCGTAAGACTAGCGCTAACCTGGAGAGATGATGGCAAAATATTAATCACTTAAAATTATATGTACATTGCTGACATTTGGAGTGCTGAAGTGTGGCGCGTGTGTGTCTGCTGATGTGTGTCACTTGACCCCTAAACGCTGCATGTTAAGAGCAGCACTTGGCGTGCAATAAGGGCTAATTATATATCAGACGAACTTCAGTGCTCAGAGGATCTGCTCCAGCTCCATCTGTGTGTTTGTGCTCATGCGTCCTCTCTGATCATTTATTGATCGCGCTGCTCTTTACTGCTGATAAACACCCATAAACACACTTCCCGCTGCCGACGTGATGGTCACGTGACCTGAAAATATTTCACTTTTAAAAACTGATCAAAAGACTACTTCATATTGAGACTCAAAATGAAATCTGTGTCTGTATCCCTGGCCCCATCTCACTACCATGCAAAAGTTTAGGGTTGGGAAGATTTTTTATTGTTTTTGAAAACAGTCTCACCAAAGCTGCATTTATTTGATCACAAATACAGTAAAAACAGGGAAATGTTATTCCAGTTTATTTTTTATTTCATTTTTCAGAAAATAAACATTGTTCATTTTGCCTGTGTATATCTGCTAAAAGTTTGCATTAGCTAAGCATCTTTTAGTATTAGAGTATTTCATATGGATGACCATGGATATTGATTTCATGGGGTCTTTAAAATACTGTCCCAGTGCAGTAAGAAGAGTCAGTTATAAGACAGCTATATTTCCTCAAGCGTGTGATTTTTAGGAAATTACAGCTGCTTTAAATAATAGGGGTGCAGGGTTTGAACGTTCTTACCAGTCTAGACTTCTAGACCTCACACACACACACACACACACACACACACACACACACACACACACACACACACACGTGCTGTTTCTGCTGACTCACCGCACGGGTAACTGAGCACCTGGATGTCATCGATGGCAATGAAACCTCGTCTGCCGTTCGTCACCTCCGCCTCGAAAATCACCTGCACAGAGAAAAGTGTCTTTTAGATGAGCTGCCATTCACTTCATACAGCTCAATCAATCCAGTGAACCAATGAATAAACCAAACCCTAACAATATTAAAAACCGCTCTTGCAAATAAAATAACTAAGGCTGTGAAAAGATTCATCGCGATTAATCGCATCCAAAATAAAAGTTTGTGTTTACATAATATATGTGTGTGTACTGTGTATAATTAAATTTGTATATATAAATACACACACATGCATGTATATATTTAAGAAAAAATGTTATTTATTTACAGTATATAAAAAATATATATTTATATATAATATAAATTATATATAAATATATACAGTATATGTATGCAAATATTTCTTAAATATATACATGCATGTGTGTGTATTTATATATACAAAATAATTATACCAAGTACAAACACATACATTATGTAAACACAAACTTTTATTTTGGATGCGATTAATCGCGATTAATCTTTTCACAGCCCTAAAAATAACATAAATGAAATCTAAGGCAACTTAAGTGCACTTAAAAAAAGTACACGTTCAGTGACCAAGTGTGCTTCTTTTTAACAAATGTAATCTGTTAAAACATCTCTGAGATGAAATGACCCGTGTGTTAGAAAACTCCTCCTGGGTTGATAATCTGCTGTTAATCTACAGCATCCAACAGCATTATCTCTCCTCTATTCTCCCCGTCCTCTGTGTCTCTGGACTCGTTCTCCTGAGCTCTTTACAGCTGTCAGATAGTCCCTGTTTATATACAACGAAGCGCCAAATCTCATTCTCTTAATCTCCAAAGACAAAACAGCTTTTCCCAAACAGTTGCTCGTTTCCGGGAGTGAAAACAAGCAGCCACAGGCGACAGAAGAGGCGTCAGTGAAAAGCCTGTGAATGGCGAGGTCAGTCTTAGGTTTCATTATTGAACTGAAGCACGACTGAATGCTGAATTCGCTCAGTATTCTGCCTCGACGTGAAGGTCTGGCTTTTGTACAGCGCTTTCCCAGTGAACCTTTAATGTCCTGCCATGGCGTCAAGATCGCAGCGATGGAGCCTGGAGCGCTAAGCCTGCGATCTGAAAGTGACCCGTCCGTATCAGGCCAGGACAGAGGAGAAGCCGTTTCAATTAGAGCGAGGCCATCTGCAGTCTGAGCCAGGGAATACTGATAGACATTTTCTTCTAGCTCTTTAAACTGATCTCTCTTAAAATGCCTCTGACATTTCCAAAGCAAATCTCAGGGCCGCTCTTGGTCAGTAATGCTTATGAGCCGATTATGATTATAAATCTTCAAAAGTGTTCTGGCTGAATGCCGTTTTATCTCTCTCTCTCTCTCTCTCTCTCTCTCTCTCTCTCTCTCTCTCTCTCTCTCTCTCTCTCTCTCTCTCGCTCAAGTTAATCCTACGGGATTCGCTCGTACAGTAATTCTGCTGATCAGCCATCGTATATGCAGAATCTCGTCACAATCCTGCACCAATGTTTCCATTCAAAGTTGGAATATGGCATAAAACACTTGCAGTGTTTCCATCCCATGTGTTCACTTCCTGGGAAACTATCAGCAAAATATCAGTACTAAAAAAGGAAGTTGCTGAAATCGGGGAAGAAACTGTGACAATAAACGCTGTCATGTTCTCTTGTGTTCGAATGCTGGTGTTTGTGAACACAATCATGAGACGCTTCTGGAGGGAATTAAACCAAATCATTCTGATCACAGACTTTGACTCAGGCGCTTCAGAGCCACCAAACCAACATTTGAGATGCTGCGATGCGATTGGTCCACTGGTTAGTCCAGTTATCCAATCACAGCCTCTGCTGAGGGAAAGTCCCCTGAGTTTCTTGTTGCACCTGAGTTTCGGTAAATGTGTTTCCATCATAGATTATGTGCATGTCTTCTTATCGGATAAAACAATTATCTGCCTCAAGTGCATTCGGTTTTTTTAGAATTTATGTGCATCTTGGCATTTCTATCCATTGCTTTTTATACGATATTCCAAAATGCACATAAAAATAGGTGGATGTTTAGGGGCGTCACAATACACTTTCCATTCCATTCAAACACATGTGAATGCATCAGTCCGCAAATGCAAGCTCGTGTTTGGTGAACTCTGACCTGCGAATTCACATCACGTGAAGACATGTGACCAGAAGAGGATTGATTCGTCACTGCCTGACCTCTTGGCTGAATTGAAAGAATTCATATTTTTGCAGTAAAGTCGAGTAGATTTCTACATTTTGAATGTAGTATTTGCTATCATTTGATGGATATGTCTGCTTTATCTGACCGGTGCTGTGTTGATACTACATCTGGCCATTTTTAGCCTTTGAGAACTGAAACATTGGATGGATGGATGGATGAATGAATGAATGAATGAATGAATGAATGAATGAATGAATGAATGAATGAATGAATGAATGAATGAATGAATGAATGAATGAATGAATGGATGAATGAATGAACGAACAATCCATCCATTTTGAATTAACAGATTAATTAACAGACTGATATGAATAATCAACTGAAACAATCAATAATTGTTGACCTTCAACAGATTATCATGCCTGCTTTACTCTACATCGGCAATATCCAGCTAATGCAATATTTGATGCGCCATATTGTGAGTGGAGGAAAAAAAGATCTATTCAGTGAAGAAATTTCCATCACTTTTAAGTTTTTACTGATTCTTCCAGGCTTGAAAATCTTAAATTTTATTTCTAGATTCCCTGACATTTCCAAGTTTGTGAGCGGTCATCAGAGAGGATGATTGAAAGACTCAACAGAGTATCAGCTGAGGAAAAGGCTTTGGCAAGAGTGAAAATTGCTGAAATGAGAAAAGAAGGAAAGATCAGAGGATAAAAAAAACGAAATGAGAAAGAAGAGAGCAGGACAGAGGTAGACTGGGTGACATCCTGCACTCCAGCAATTATCCCATCAGAGCCGGACAAAACCGGCTCTGAACTAGAGATGCGCTCGACTAGACATCTTCAACACTGTCAGCGGTTTCAAAACTCTTCCTGAACGACCAGTCCGTTTAAAGAGCCCTGAATAATGAGGCTACATGTGAATACTTAGGCAAAACTGAAACCAATTTGGTCACCATACACACACACACACACACACACACACACATATATATATATATACAGTATATGTATATGTACATATGTATATATATATATATATATATATATATATATATATAATTTATTTATTTTTTGCCTTCACTAGTTCTCTTTAGGTGCACATATTCCATGTAGACTCTAAATCAGTCTACATTCAAGGGTCCAAATCTGAATTTTCATCAATGTCAAAGGTCCGGAACTATTGGTTATTACAAAACTTGTTTTAATAAACATGCATAACAAATCAACACTCATTTTATGAAAAAAATAAGGTGCCTTTTGCATTAGCAACTTATTTGTTGATTCATATAAAGACTTTAGCTGTCATAGTTTTGCGGTCCGTACCTCTGTATTTTGTGGATATTGCCGCTCAAAATGTCTGTGTTTTGTTTCATAATGTCGTTTGACATTTCCACTCTTCACAACTCCAACTGTCTCATTACAAATCAAACAGAATGGCTTTGTGCTTGATTGGGGCAAAATGAACACATAACCTCTCTCCAGTCATCTTTGAAAACTCTATTTTCTTCGTCAAATTTTCTTTTCCTGGACAATGACATCCTCCACAACCATTCAAACCATAGACAGTAAAAGAAATGGACACAGCGACCCCATTGGATTCAACAGAGAAAAGTGAAGTCTCTCTTCCTGATGGCGGAGCGACTGCGCAGACTCACACTGAGCTTGACGACGTAGATGTGACGTGAGCAACCCGTCTGTCTTCTAGTAGCTTTACCAAGAGAAATCTGAATCATTCCCTTCCGAATCTCGCAGAGACGGAGAGTGTGAGTAGGAGCTGTCCATGAGCTGGAGCAGGAGAAACTTTTGCTAAGTATTCTGATTAATTATTTTGTCATTTTGCCTCCACGTCCCCCCGATCGCCCGCGAGCTTCTCCTCCTGTCCATACGGTAATCTCTCTACTGTGCGACAGAGAGTCGCGTGGTTATGGCGCAATCGTTAGCCTATTTTTACAAAAACTGCTTCTACGGGGCAATAACATAAGATACAAGGCAATGGAGCCTTTTATACATTTTCGTGTTTCTTTAGAAATAAATAATGGACAAATGGAGTCTTTAAACGCCTCAGATGTCAAGTCAAAGTGACGCCAAAATGAATGGGAGTCAATGGGAGTCTAACAGCAGGTGATGGTCTGCTAATCAATGGCGGCCCCCGGGGAAGCTTCAGTTTTCTCTGAAAGATTACCCCCTTGATTCAAACGCTTACTGCGGTGAAGTGTCGCGTTGCGCCCGATTACGTCAAAAGTCATACTGTATGCTCACTGGATGTCATGGCAACTAAATCACGGAGGAAAACTTTAAATATCTCGCCTTTGCTTTAATTTCGGACCATCTCCAAAAATACATAAAAAACTAAACAAATGATTTTAACATGCGTTTATCAAAGTAGGCAATCCACACTTTTAATCCCTTACACACAATTAGTGTTCTTAAAATACGAAATGGAGACGGGTCCGGATTGAATTCCCTCCGGGTCCGTATCCGGACTTTGAGAAGTGCTGCTCTAAATGAACACAGGGCCATAAACAGGCTGATGAAGCCCGTCACACCGCAGGATCCTGCTATCACTGCTTGACATCACGTAAACACACACGTGTGTGTGAAACCTGCACATATGCAGACTGATGCACTCGCGCATTAACACACACAGGTGGGAAACACTGGGAGAAAGAAGACACATTCAGATCAGACCCGCCCATGAGAGCATGTAGGAGTTTGATTTGCTCTTTGTGTGTTTGTTTGCTTTTCTTTCTCTATTCATTCGGAACAAGAACATGTGAAACTTCTATCATCGCCAAATATAATTAGTCAAATAACCTTAAAGTGATAATGACAATCCACTGTACGAGGACAGACGTGCACAAACGGATAAATGAAGCTATTAGGAAAGGAAATGAAGAGTGTAATGTTTGAATTGTACTTTTGATGTGGAATCAATGGAAATGGAAACAATTTGATGTTGTTTCCAGGTTAAATGGGATGAATATGAACCAGAGAGGCTCATGCTGACTCAAACAGGGTCAAACTGCTTTAAAGTTGAAATATAACAACTTTAATGATGATGTTTTATTTAGACTTTTCTTCAAATGTGAAGATTTTATCTCTAAACAAATCTAAATTGTATGACTGAATTAAGTGTAATATTGAAAGATGAGGTCTTGTAATAAGACACGTTTATTCTCACCATATTTTTTCATCACCTGGTGCTTCATCCTCAGAAAACACAAGGCCTTAAAACATGTCTAGACGATAATCTGACAGAGACATATTCCCCTTTACTGAGTGTGCGTGTGTGTGTGTGTGTGTGTGTGTGTTTCAAGGGTTGGAGTGATGTCTGCAGATAGTGTGTGTGTGTGTGTGTGTGTGTGTGTGTGTGTGTGTGTGTGTGTGTGTGTGTGTTTGCCCTATTGTAATGTTGACGGCAGATCAGTCTGGATGAGGAAGCCTGCAGCTTTGTTGTCAATCAGAACCTCATTGTAAGAATACACACACACACACACACACAACACTATCTGCAGACATCACCAACCCTTAAAGGGGTCATGAATTTAGATAGCAAATTTTCCTTGAGCTTTTTATAAGAGGTCATCCTCTTTAGGATGCTAACCTGCTAAAGGTTTTCAAGAGAGTTCCACATGTAATGCTGGCTATTTCATATGCAAAGGTGTCAGCCATTCACAACAGTGGGCGTTTACACTGAAGTCTCACAGCAGCCATTCACAACAGTGGGCGTTTACACTGAAGTCTCACAGCAGCCATTCACAACAGTGGGCGTTTACACTGAAGTCTCACAGCAGCCAATCGCAGCACTGGGCGTTTACACTGAAGTCTCACAGCAGCCAATCGCAGCACTGGGCGTTTACACTGAAGTCTCACAGCAGCCAATCGCAGCACTGGCCGTTTACACTGAAGTCTCACAGCAGCCAATCGCAGCAGTGGGCGTTTACACTGAAGTCTCACAGCCAATCACAGCAGTGGGCGTTTACACTGAAGTCTCACAGCCAATCACAGCAGTGGGCATTTACACTGAACTCTCGCACAGACACGTCGCTTAAAACAGAGCGTTCAAATCAGAGGATAAAATCAGGGTAAGAAAAGCCCATTTATTTCTAAATTTATTAAAGTTTTTGATGTAAAAATCATACTAACATTATAAATGCACCACAGGAAACATTATAAAATAATAAAACAATGCAGTTCATGACTCCTTTAAAACACACGCATGCACACACACACACGCGCACACACACACACACACACACACACACACACACACACACACACACACATCACTATCTGCAAAAATTACTTTTTTTTAAATATAAAAAAAAGTCTAAGCAAAGCACTTGCTGCACACACACACACCGCATTCTACATAAATGCTGCATATTTGACTGTTTACATTCTGAGCAGTGATAAAACTCTGAACAGTGATTTTGAGGGTTTGTGTTTGGACTGCATCATGTCTAAACATCCATTACACACACAATCATCCATCATGTTTCTATTGAACACATAAATGACTCTTCAGAGCATTAAATTATGAAACATTGATTACATCTGAAGCCCTGCATGTACCACAATCAATATCGCTTAAGGCTGATGACTCACAACACACACAAACACACAGAAACACTCTCAGACCGAAGATGAGGAACATTATGACGAGAGAGAGAGAGAGAGAGAGAGAGAGAGAGAGAGAGAGAGAGAGAGAGAGAGAGAGAGAGAGAGAGAGAGAGAGAGAGAGAGAGAGAGAGAGAGACAGCTCTCATTTTTCTCCCTCAGGAAAGAAAGACTCGGGTTGACAGACAGCATCACGCCACCTACATGATGACTGTGTCTCTGCATGTGTGAATGCATTCAGTCCAAACAAGAGTGTTTTAGAGAGCTTGTGGTTGTTAAGATGTTCAGGCTGGTTGCTATGGGGTCTCTGGGTGGTTGCTAAGGTTTGTATGTGTATATGGTTCCTAAATCTGCGTGAGTTGTTCACGTTTTCTGGTGTAGCAGATGAAAATCTGATCTCTCTGTAAAGTAGCAGCACACACACAACTGAGGAATCATTCAAACGCTGCAGGATGACACACACACACACACTCAACTTTAAGACTATTAAGAGGTTTCAGCATATCACTATTCGCACTAGTACTAGTGATAATTAACTCGGCATGAATTGTAAGTTGTGCTGATCTTTTCTTCTTTATTGTGTCGTATATTCGAGTGAAACGCTTCAGGAACAAGAACAAATGTGGGCGGGGCTTGATTGTGTCTGTGGGGAATTGATTGGATGGTTGTGGTTTGCTATTGGTGGATCTCGGGTGATTGACAGGTTGCCCCGCCCTCGTCATCAGAGAAGAGAAGAGATGCTGCAAGAGGAACTTATTCTGATTCAAGATGATCAGGAACATGAATTTAAAACAATAATGATGTTCACTGATAAATCATTTAGTAATAAACACTGCAATATTCCATGAAAATAACACGAATTTTCGTAAAGCACTAATTACAGCACAACTAATGTTAACAAATACAACCTTTGATTTTAATAATGTATCAGTAAATGTTGAAATGAACATTAGCTGAGATTAATAAATGCTGCAGAAGTATTGTTCATTCTTAGTTCATGTTAACTAATGTTAACTAATGAACCTTATTGTAAAGTGTTGCCGAAAAACTGCAATTCAGATACACACATATAAAAACCACACACGCATGCACACTTTCCTCTTCCTGTTGGCATCATTTCACCAGATATTGAGCTCTGAGCTCTCATCTCTTCACCTGTCAAGAACACACACACACAGAAACACACACACACACACACACATTTGCATTGGCAGTGGTGATCATTACCACAGCTCTCTGAGTAAACAATGAGAGCAAGGAAAAATCCTTATTGATGCCAATGTGATGCGTGGGGTGCGTTTTTTTTATTTTATATTTTTTTTATTTCTGTCAGCGAGCGAAGAGAGCGAGATGTCCTTCATCATTTGGAGAGACGCATGCCGAAATGTTGTTTTCCCGCAGAATAGACGTCCTCCATCCCAGCCGCTCCGCGTGCCAACACTCCGGCCCATTAGGGGCAATATATCCCACTCCCCGCGCAGCAGATCCATCAGCCCGGGACGGGGCGATACTTCATCTCTCAGTTTAGATTGTAATCTGTCATTTCTCGCTCTCTGAGCTTATGGAGATCACCCTGAAGCCGAGTCTCTTCAACACAAGACAGACCTTCAATCTCTCTGATCAATGCGGGAGGAGAAGATAGTGATCCGTCTGAAGACCAAGAGTTACAGCTTCGGCAGAAGAAGACTCTCAGTGTCTTTTAAAATGTTTTCGTTACTTGAGAAGTTGTTTACATTGTTTGTTATCATGGTTGCATTTTATTTTACAGTACGTGTACTTACAGTGAACTGGATAATATAAGGTTATTACATGGGTAAGGTCATGTTTAGGGGTAGGTTCAGGGTTATTACCTAGTTATTAATAAGTACATAGTATGTACACGGGGGAACAGGACTGTTAAATAATGGACTGTTAAAACCATCCAATCAATTCCCCACAGACACAATCAAGCCACGCCCACATGTGTTCTTGTTCCTGAAGCCGTTTGACGATAAACCATTATCATTAAAGGGACAGTTCACCCAAAAATAAAAATTCTGGTATCATTCACTCACCCTCAAGTTGATCCAAACCTGAGTTTCTTTCTTCTGTATTTTTTTTTTATCTTACTATGGAAGTCAATGGCTACAGTCAACTGTTTGATTGCCAAAAATCTTTAAAATATCATGTTTTTTTTTTTTTTCAACAGAACAAAGGAACTCATAAATAGATATATAGTCCACCAAAACACAGTTGTCGTGCAATAGATAAAAGTTGATAATTCCGTGAATAACTGCAATTGCAGATTTCGAACAGAGATGGCGACAGAGAGGGAAAACTACGGACTGCAGCTTTAATGATTTATGATAAGATGTCGAATTATATATTCAGGCAATGGCCTATAAGCCAGTATGAATCAAGTCGGTGATAATACGCTCACACCTTGGAAGAATTGCTCATAAAATCAGCCAGGTTTATATGTTTCTGTGTGTGTTAATAGAACTGTGTAGAAAAAAGGTCAGGTTCAGTTCCACCCGTGTACAAATGACTTTAAGGCTGTTCCACCACAAAGATGACTTGTTGCTTTAAACATGCAAGTTTATAAAACAATAATGTTTGAATACAACCAATACATGTGGGAAAAGTCCTTAATAGGCTACTCTATTAAAATAGTAAACGGTTCTACACGTCAAGAATGCAATTAATACTTTTCTTAAGTGTATCTTGAACAAATGATTAAGTATAGGCCAAATATAGACCTACTTTTAAGCATAGCCCAAGTACACTTAAGTATAATTTTGTCAAGCATATCTCTGATAAGTAGACTGAAAGTATACTCTTATTTTTAGTTTAAACAATGTGTAATAATAGCAACCTTGAATAATGTGTGCAACCCTACCAGAACCGCTCTGAAACCCAGTGGCTGATCTACAACACTGAGGTGAGGAATGAGAGAGAGACACAGTGAAGCACATTAAATCAGGACAATAGAGTGAGTGTGAGTAATCAGCCTAATGACTTTAAGAACAAGTCATTATCTGGCCAGACGACAGGAAAACACACCATTCTCCGTGAGACTCAAACACTGTACAGAGAGAAATAAAAGGGAAGATCATCAGTGAATGATGGCTAAAATGTATATGTGCTCCTTACACAATAACAGCATACGGGTTAAATGATGAGTTTAATATCGGGGGGAATTCTTTCTTTGTCGTAGTATAAACTCAGAGCAAGACATATTCTGGAGCCAATCAGATAGAGTGTGTGTGTGGGGCCTGAGGATGAGATATCTCACAGTGTTAGTTAAACATGTCCATGGGGAAAAACAGCTTAAAACAATGCCAAACGTCTGTATGTTGGGCTTAAGGTTATGGAAATCCACACAATGATATGAATACACACACGTGTGCTCGTGTTTCTCACCTAGAAAAATAAAAAGTGCTTGAAAAACCTTAATGGGGATGTTCCCATATTAAAAATGGCAAGAATATTCAAGACTATAATAATAATGTGTATCATTTGAAAAAACTCTACATATTCAGGTAAATGTGTGTGTGTGTGTGTGTGTGTGTGTGTGTGTGTGTGTGTGTGTGTGATATGAACGTTTGAGGAAGTGTATAATGTGTGTATGTCCTCTGTATATGATACAGAATAATATCTTATCTTTCTCACTCAGCTTCACTAACAAACAGACACACACACACACACACACACACACACACACACACACAGGAGTCTGTACACTAATCTGAGCTTGCAACGACTTATAAATTACTGCTATGCTGGACACAAGATAAAACAGAGTGTGTGTGTGTGTGTGTGTGTGTGTGTGTGTGTGCGCGTGCGTGTGTGTGTGTGTGTGTGTGTGTGTGTGTGTGTGTGTGTGCTGACCTTGACTAAATGTGAGCTCTCAACACTATCACAAAACACCGCCAGCCTTTATCTAACACACACACACACACCCTCTAAATCACTCCCCTCACACCTTCTTCCAAACCCCTCCGGGATCTCCTGCCCTGAGGGATCTTGTTTTGGGAGAAGGTGGGAAATCGGCATTCACACGGAGCTGTGAACCCTGGGGAAAGTGTGAGACCTTCTTTAGCCCATGGCTAGAGGTGCACAACGATGCAGTGATGGTCAAAATATCACCAACAGTTGGGGAAACTGAATTATTATCATATAGTGGATAGTGGGATTACAGGCAATAATTTTAGCATACATTAAATAATTTGAAGTAAAACATATTTTAACCATGTGAGTTTTAACCATTTTAACCTGTGAATCATGAATGTAAGAAAAAGCCTAATGTAAACGGTGAACCTGAAACCAGCTTACTCACACAGGCCTTCCTTTAGATGATCAGTCAACCAGTCGCTCAGGTTTTCAAATTTTAAATAAAAGTGTTAATTTTGCACATTCCTAATTACACATACAAATACTTACTATAGTTTGGGAGTTACACTAATATACATGTATAATTCTCCTAGTTGAGATGTTAACCTCCAGCTTGCTGTAAATCTTCAAAGATAAGATGTTCAGGGATTTATTGGGTTGTTGTACATTAAATATTGAACATTACAGTGTAACACTAGCTACATATAATATATATTACTATAACTAGGAATGTTCCCTGAAGTGGCATCATGATGCAAACATTAACAATGATCATCATTATAATGGCTGACATGACTTGTTGCTGAATTCAAAATCCAGTAACATCTCATGAAAGGACAAAAACATGCCAAATAGGGACATTGTTTTTCATTTTAAAATGACAGCACTTCAGCAGCATTGGGCTCGTATGAGAGCAGCCGTAAACAGGACACGTTCATGAGCGCAGAAAAGATGAACACACTGCTTGGGACAGGCCCTTTAAAACTACCTGATTGGGACACTCATTTTCCCAGTCATCTCAATGGCAAAAAGTGTCCCGATAAACCTGAGTTCACCCTATTTTAAAATACAAGCCGCTTTAAAAAACACGACACTGAGATTAGTAAGTCATTGAGTTGATCAGGAATCGAAGCCAAAGCCAAAGCCAAAGTCTTATTTCTTGTTCTTAGAAAATGTTTCAAGAATTGCATTGCTTAGGATTAATCTTAAAGTCCCCCTGTAGTCAATAATTGTATGCCTTAAAACTCATCTTTGATCACCAAAATGACATATTTAAAAGTTTTATCCTTTACATTTTTTTTTCATGCCTTCAAATATCTTGAATGTAACTCGACACCCTTGCCTCATTTAGTATGCGTGGTTCTATGAATATGCAAATGAGCCCCGCCTCCACTCACTCACTCAGCTCAGAGATCCACAGGTTGACGATCACACGTTGATCTGATTGGTTACAAGGTAGTTTGTGACGTCAGAAACACCAGCGATTTCAAAGCGTGTTTTTGAGACTGTCTTTGGTTCACTGCAGTTTTAAGGAGGAAATACTCAGCAATGGTGTCGACTAGGCCTGGGCGAAAAATCGATTGAATGAATTAATTCGAATTTTTTGTTGCGGGCGATTAAAAAAAAAAAGTAAATCGAGTTTTTGTGTAATGATCATTTTGGTCGCATATGCTCCTGAAATTTAATCTGTGCGACCTAAAAATATATTTGGGAGCATTTGTGCGAGTGCAAATAATGGTTGTGGTGCGACTTGTTTTAATTTCTCTAAAACAAAACGTTTGCAAATTACTTCACTGTGTACCTTATGTGCGCTGATATATAAGCACGAGAGAGAGCCCCGGTCGCGCGCGCGCGCACTCTCACGTCTTCAAACAACACGAGCGCTATCTTGCTCTCTCTCCCTCCCTCGCGCATATTAATCAAAATCACGATAGAAAAAGGCCGGAAGACCGAAGTTTCACGTGAAGCATTCGGAGATTTTTTTTCTCCTGAATTACAGCGGAGTGTGAATTGTGCTAAAAATTCAACTGCCGGGATCACACAACGCGTGCCTTAGGCTACCCTACACGTCCACATGACACGTCCGATTTTTCTTCTTTTTATTTGGTGTTTATTGGCGGTTGGCAATCGACATGTCCGATTCGCGAACTAATGACTCATTTGACTTGAATGAATGGTTAAAACAACTGATCTGTCCAACACTGAACTCACGAGACGTCTGAATCGGTGTATAACAAATCGGTAACACTTTACAATAATATTCCATTTATTAAATTCTAGTTAACTACATTAACATGTACTATTAATAAACTGTACTTTGTTAATTTGTTAACCATTGTTAATGTTAATTTCAACATTTAAGCTAGGCTACTAATAGCCTACATTAGGCTATTGAAGTGTTTTTTCTTTCTTTTATTTGTTAACATAGTTAATGCACTGTGAAGTAACATGAACGAATAATAAACAGCTGTATTTTATTAACTAGTATTAACAAAGATTAATACAGCATATTAATAGCAATAAAGTGCCAAGCAAAAAATGCAGGGACAGGTGTGTGGCAAACAAATCAGGTTCATCAGGTTTGATTATTAAGGCTTTTAATCGGCAGGATGCTGCTGGTCGTTTCGCTCTACTGGCAGAGCTAATTATACGTCAAATATAACACCGCATACACCATCGCCAAAGAGCTTGCCTTCACTAAATTTAAACCTATGTTGCAGCTCATGGAAAAAGAACGGAATTGCGATTAACATGACGTATGCAAATGACAAATCATGTGCCATTATCATCGTGTTGAGATGATATAGAGCCAGAGGACTAAATTTCAAATCTTGACCACAGGATGTGTCTGTAAAGCCCCGGTGAAATGAAATCTGTTCATATATAATTTGTAGTTGTGGTGCTCCTTAATTTTTGGTGGGTGCTCCTAACTTTTGAAGTTGGGAGCACCAGTGCTACCAAGTAAAAAAGTCAATTTCGAGCCCTGCATCCAGCCGAATATGAAAAATGCCAGTCTCTCCGAGATGAACAAAACCGCAGTGACCAACAAACCTTAGCTAAAAAACAGCTAACTGTATTGCTTTAAATTTAAATACAGCTAAAATTTGCTTTAAGTTGTCTGCCGTTTGTACTTGCTTTCCTTAATAAGTAGGGGGGAAAATCGGAAAAAAATCGGAAATCGAATTAAAAAAAATAAAATCGGAGATTTTATTTTTAGGCCATATCGCCCAGCCCTAGTGTCGACTTATGAATTTACACATGGTTTGACTTAAAGCACATTAAAAACACCACATAGACACATAAACAACATTAAAAGCTGGATTTTTACCACAAGGGGACTTTGAGAAATGTCTTTATTTTTTTTCTTAACTAACCGAACATTTCTGGTATGCCAGTGAATTATAAAGCTAGTTAGGAGTCAGATCACCAATGAGAATGTAAAGTTTTTTGTCAAGTGAGTGGGTAATTAATTAGTTAATTAGCCAAGCGATTACACACACACACACAAGCCTGCTGATGACACACATTTCTGTTTTGCGTCCTCAAAGAACATTATTGAAGAACACATCATAAGCCAGAGAAACCCCAAAGGAACACAAACATTATTTGCCTTAGAAGAAAAAAACTGAAAAACAACTTCTTCTCTCAAGTTTAGCGACTGTGACTGGATATTCAATCATTCATGGGAACTGAAGGATGACCAAAGGAACACCAGCAACACGTTTAACTCATTCCCTTTGACAACGTTAATGACGGCGAACGCGAGCGACTTCCTCAAACGCTTCAGTTCTGAGCTTTGGCGTGATTTCAGACAATCTGACATTGAATAATTGAAAGTAACCGAGGGCAGGTGTCCAGCTCATTAAGCCAGTCCGTTTGACGTGGTGACTAACGATCTGATCGGGGAAGTGTAGCGCTCTCGCAGGGGATGAAGACTCCCTCAGGAGTTACACACAGAGAAAACAAAACCAAAGTGAATCAGGTCTTCAGCTAAAATAAACTGGACTCCAGCAACAGATCTGACTCATCAGTGCCTAATTAAAGGGGACAAGAAATAACAAGCCCACACCAGGGTTTAGAGATGGACTGCGAGCGAGAGAGTGTGATGAAGGGACGTAACATGCCTGGACTCATTAGAAGGGACACGTCTCCGGGGCTTTAGGGGGGCAGCAGGTGGAATATACTCTATACTGTGAGAAATCACATGCAGACATGAAGAAACAAGCCCTCCTGATCCATTAGCTCGTCTCGCAAATATCATGCAATATTAATCACAACAGCGTCTCCTCGCAGCTCCTCTGAGCGAGACGTGTAAGGCGTGTAGACGGCCAGCAGAGGCCCTCCAGGTGTGTGTACATGTGGGGCTGATGAAGCTGAAGCAAACAGACCGACACTATAAAGACGCCCTAAACGCATAAAGAAACTGTATCGTCACAGTGTTTAAAATTCTGTCTTTCACACAGAAAGAGAGACAGCAGAGAGAGAGAGAGAGAGAGGCGAGATCAGTCAGGACTCCCAATTAGTCTGAACACAGACGGAGGCTTTCAGTATTCACCGTCTCACACACACACACACACACACACTGAAGCAGAACAACCCGTCAGATCACACACACAAGGCAAACACTGACACGTACACACCCACACTCAACAGTGAGAAGAGAAGAGAAGAGAAGAGAAGAGAAGAGAAGAGAAGAGAAGAGAAGAGAAGAGAAGAGAAGAGAAGAGAAGAGAAGAGAAGAGAAGAGAAGAGAAGAGAAGAGAAGAGAAGAGAAGAGAAGAGAAGAGACGAGACTGATCATTAAAGAAGTCATATTCAGTGGATGAAATACTACTCTACTGGGACAATAAAAAGCGATTGCATTGAAAAACAAAAGTCCCGTGAAGAAGATCCACTGACCCAAAGAGACGTTTCACCAGCAGGAAACTTTCCTTGTGACTTTTCACATGCAAGGACACATTAATGAGTCCATAACTGTCATGAATATGACTGAAAAGCTCAACAGAACCGCTATTGTCATAAATCAGCTCAGGTCACACTTAAACTAAACCAGCTCTGCCTACAAGCAAAACATCCATTGTGATGCCGTTCCTCATTCTTTTGTTTAGAGGGCTTGACGCCAGGAATGTGTCACCAGGAGTTAGTGTGCGACAACACAAGAAAACACCTCTTTGAATTTCGAGCTCAGAGTTTGAGGTAAAAGTCTTTAGAAAATTGCTTCAGTTTGCTTTCAAGACCCAATATACTACAAGCGAAATCAAAGATGAACTGGTGTGATGTCATTTCAACTAAATCTTCGCTTCAGGAGTTTGAAACTGCTTGTCAAAGCAAACTTTACGGGAAAGGTGGGCGTGGCTCTGAGGCTCCGCCCTCTCTGAGGTGTAAATCTTCTCCGGTTCATGTTCTGTTCAGACGCGAGTAAAAACATGAACACACTGGAGAACTGCTTTATAGTAGAAACTGAAGCTGTAATTCTAACTGAAAGCGACACTGACACTGTTTAATACAGTAAAACTGTAGCAGACATCTATAGTATAAAGTGCTGTAGAAATAAACATGACGTGACTGGAGCGCTGAATCACAGAGCTGGTGCGAACACTGATCAGATGCTTTCTGAACTGCTGTTTTCTCACCGCTGGGTTTGTATCGTGTGTTTATTTAGTCAAGTGCAGCACATATTTACCTATTCATCTAATACTCGCTCTCAGCAGCGTGGACGGCGTCAGGATGTCCGCTAACAGTATATCACTGCAAATTTAATACCCATAAGCGACGAACGATAAAGAACTTCACCATGAGTATCTCGGGGCTTTAGCATCTTTGCGTCTCTATGGCCCCATCCACACTGCTGCGTTTTCGTTTAGAAACGGAGAATTAAAACGAATACGATCTCCGTCCACACCAGCGTTTTAGCTGCGTATTAGAATTGATCTCCGTCCACATTAAAACGACTGAAAACGCGGATCACGTGACCATTCACCAACACTGGGCATGCGCGTGCCGGTGTAAACACAACTTCATTGATAAAATTATCCCACCAAGCGCTGGTTCTTCCCGGGTTAACCCAAAACCGACGCTCCGTGTACGGTCGATACCGCCGCTGCACACGGGAATTGTCACAGATCACTCGAATAATAGCTTGCCTCCGGCGCATGTAGGCAGTTATAGCATTGTAAAATGCAGAATTTACTTGGACAAAGCTGCTAGCAAAGATATACGCCATGACTGATGACACCCAATCATAGAGCCGAGCGTGAGCCTCTACTACGTCATCGTTTCTAAAGTCCTCCGTTTTGACCCGTCCACACTAAAACGCCCTCCGGAGATTCAAAACGAAAAACGGGTCGGCAGCGTTTCTAAACTTCTCCGTTTTGGGTCTCCGTTTTTGCCGTTTTAGTGTAGACGGGAGGTGCAAATGTAGCAAAAGGTCTCCGTTTTTAAACGAAAACGCAGTAGTGTGGACGGGGCCTATGACCTCAACAGATAAACGTATCTCGTCTACAGAAAACAAGCCGCATCTTTTGATTGGCTGGGTGATTTGCATACCTGATACTCATTGGGCCAGAAGGTGCTGACAGCGAGCTCCGCCTTCATCCAGTCTCGGCCCGTGCAGGACGTGACGTTCCAGATGGGGTTTGCCAGCGGCCCCTTGTTGACCTTCACCAGGATGTTGAGCGTCCCGGAGCTGGAGCCGTCCGGGCAGAACAGCAGATAGTTGAAGTCTATGCAGTGAGTGTCATTTTCCTTCATCACGGGCAGCTGCAGGCGAGCCTTTTCTCCATAATCGTGCTGAGAGGTGTCCACCATCATGTACGAGCCTGGGAGAACGGAGAGAGGAAACACATGTGAAGAACTCAAAAGCGTGAACGTCTGTTTTGCTGTCTACTTCTTACATAGGCAGCGTCCTCACAGAAACGAAACCTCATTAGTGCCTGATTTGCATCCAAAGGAATTTGTGTTTAACACAACGCTCTGATTAGAATGTGAACAACAAGCACACACCAAATATTGATCCATTCATCATTAGATTGAGCTATTTGTATTTATATATATATATATTTAATACTGCATAAAATATTTACAGTTGACATTTCTTTTTTTCACTAAACTTGTTGTAATACATTCTGGGATCAAAGAATCAATTATTCAATATTGATTCTGAAAATCACAAGATTGTTGCATGACATTACGGCGGAGATATTCCTGAATTAACTGAATTTAAGGACTAAACCAAATTCCCAGTCCTACCCGTTTAGGTTTTGAACCAGATTTTGTGTTATAATCAAACAAAAATACAGAGTAAAGCAAATGTCACAAAGCCACACCAAGGAAAATAGAAAATGTTGAGTGAGTGTTATCTGCTAAAAAGCAAGCAAAGACGACAAATTGTTTGAGAGCTCGCGTGGGATCCTAGCTAGATATAAACTCAGACATGGGGACACAATATTTCTGAACTTCAGAATCAAAGACTCGTACACTTGGCAGTTCGCTGTGAGCTTATTACAGAACGCTTTCATAATCGCTCCACCGGAGAAATGGTTTCCAGCTATCGGCCAAGTCGGACAGGGCCATATAGGATCTGGTTCCAGTTCTTTAAGCATGTGATTGCACTGAGAGGAAAAGATTTCAGATCCCAAACGCCCAGAGGATGGACATCAGGCGGCGAGAGCACAGACTTCACCACCATTTGTCCAAATGAACATACATCTGTTCATCTGTCTCTCCACAGCCAGAACCAGAGATGACCAGCTCTCTCTCTCTCTCTCTGCACAGATCTTCTCTTTCTCTCTCGTCTTTGATCCTCATCTTCTGTCAGTTGCTAGACATAAAGCCTAGATGAAACTCATCCTATCTGCTGCTAAATAAATACCCCTGGCCATGTTGTGTGCAGCTCGTCAGGTGCATGTTATTCCAGATTCAGAATCTTTCTAGTGTAATCATTTTCTCTGTCTCTGAAATTACTTTTGACTATTTTTATGTAACCATTAGTCATGTGGGTTAGGGAAAAATATCCTTAGATATAACATAGAGTTCAGACTCTCAGCTGCATTCAAGACCATCGCTGATGATAACACACACCTGTCACCACATACTGGATCTTAATCAAACAAAATGATTCATATAAACATTATAACAAAAAATCATTGCATCCAATGGGACTGTTCATGTTTTATGAATATGTTTTATATACGTTGCTGTTCAAAAGTTTGGGCTCAGTAAGATATTTTGTTTTAAGAATTTAACATTTTGATGCATTAAACTGATCAAAAGTGAGAGTAAAGGCATGTATAATGTTACAAAAGATTTTATTTCAAATAAATGCTGCTCTTTTGAACTTTCTATTCATCAAAGAATCCTGAAAAATAAAATGTGTATTTCCAAAATTTAAAAATATTTCCACAGAAATATGAAGCAGCACAACTGTTTTCATCATTGATAATAATCAGAAATATTTTCTTGAGCTGCAAATCAGCATATTATAATGATTTCTGAAGGATCATGTGACACAGAAGACTGGAGTAATGATGCTGAACATTCAGCTTTGATCACAGGAATGAATTATATGTATATTCACATAGAAAACAGCTATTTAAAAAAAGGTAAATATTATTTGAACGCTGGTGTCTTTTATCATCATGTATCATATCACATCACATTGTAGACATTAAATGAGTTGTGAATGAAGATTCATGTTGTCTTTGACAATATTTTCTCAGAATGAAGCAGAAGAATATCATTTCCGCAGCTGAGAACATCAGTGTAGTGTAAGTGTTTTGAAACACTGCTGCTCGTCTTTTATTTCCATTGAAATGGCAAATGTCTAAAGCAGAGATCATTTAGACACAGAGATAGCCTGTTTATGCAGGAGACAGATGTAATGGTGCAGAAGTTGCCAGGCAGAGCTTTCATTTGGGCTTTATTTGCAGATGAGACATATCCATGAGATCTACACGAGCTGTTTTCTCCTCTGTGTTTCTCTTCCTCTCTCTACAGGTGAGTTGTGGGTGAAAGAAAGCCTCTTGCTTTTATGAGTATAGAGTGTGGATCAGACCACCAGGAGAGATGGAGAATCAAATGCAAATTGGCCAAGAGCTGCTGGCAACCCTACCAATTATATCTGTCTCTGATTTCACCGCTCCAAATCTCACCGCAAGACTGACATGCTTCACACAGGATTCTGAAAATCTCCAATACAAAACGAAAGTCCTGACTGGTTGGACTAAGGCCTGCAATTACTCATTCACATATTTCCTTCACACTTTCATCACTGTCAAAATATTTAAAAAAGAATACAGAAATATTTTGCAGAAAAACAACTACCTGTCTCTCTTCTGTGTTCATAGCAACACTTCATATTTGAAACATATTTGGTATATTTCCTGCAAGCATTTGTCAAAATATGCAGTATGAATATCATATATAACCATACTGAAAGCAATAATGAATAATTCACCTCAGATTTTGAGAAAATAAACGTTTAAACAGTGAACAAACAAGTGAATTCCATGACAAAGATTGGTGGTTTTTGATTGATTTGGTTGTGAGTGCAGTGCTCTTGCAGAGAGACTCCGCCCACATGCTCTTCTGATTGGCTGTGGTTTTTGATTGATTTGGTTGTGAGTGCAGTGCTCTTGCAGAGAGACTCCGCCCACATGCTCTTCTGATTGGCTGTGGTTTTTGATTGATTTGGTTATGAGTGCAGTGCTCTTGCAGGGAGACTCCGCCCACATGCTCTTCTGATTGGCTGTGGTTTTCGATTGATTTGGTTGTGAGTGCAGGGAGCTTGAAGAGAGACTCCGCCCACACTCTCTCCTAATTGGCTGTGGTTTTTGATTGATTTGGTTGTGAGTGCAGTGCATTTGCAGAGAGACTCCGCCCACACTCTCTCCTAATTGGCTGTGGTTTTTGATTGATTTGGTTGTGAGTGCAGTGCATTTACAGAGAGACTCCGCCCACACGCTCTTCTGATTAGAGATTATATGCAAATATTAGACCACAGAATGACACCATTGATCAATCACAATCAAGTATTTCAGACAGACTTGTAATAAAGCTAAATACAACCTGTGCAAACAGGAAGTTAAACTATGAGCTGGGCATCTCAGGTATGTGAACCTGCCCCTTACAGCTGCATTACAGAGCACTTGCGGATGCTGCCGGAATAAATGAATTATTCTCTGAGCGCTCACAGCGAGACACTAATGACTGCAGGTGAGAACAGCCATGTGCATGTCAGGAGGTGTGTGTGTCCCGCCGTTTCCTCTATAAACGCCCGTTGGGTAAACATTTGTTTCTTCCCAAAGGTCAAAGGTTGGTCACATGAACTAACCGGCGTATCCAGATGGCACTATCGTTCAGCCAAGAGTTACTGGCAGAAAATGAAACATGTCCATGAGTGATTTTTGATTTATGTAAGTGCTTCCTTATGAACATGTGCTGGAGAGTTTGGAGAATGTGTTTCAATCATTAATCACTTCAGTGTAAAACGGAGAAGAAAACGACGAGAGCAACGGCAGAAGGGTGGACATATTAGACGAGAAGGTTTGGCCGGCTCTCAAAGCCACAAGGCAACATGAACACGAGTGCTCCTCCACAAAGCTCAGACCCAGGCTGGTTTAGCGAGTGCAGAGCGGTGGTTTATGTTAGTATGCAGAGCGCTGGACAGAGAACTAAACCACCACACCACTAATTACACACATCTACACTCAGATCCACTCTCTGCTTAAACCTCAAACCTCAATCTACAGCATGTCTACATAGGGAACATCCAAATGAAATGGAAACTCGTAATGACTGATCTGAAACACTCTTCATGGGCAGCAGCAACACAGTCAAAGCTAAATACTTTAATAAATATAAACATTACACACTAAAACTCTTTTAATACTTTTTTTTAGTAGTCGACCGATCTAAAAATTTTGATAACCGATACCGTTATCCAAGAGAGCGGGAAGGCTGATATAAAGCCGATCTATATGATATTTAATATATGATATTTAATTTAATTTAAAAGATATTAAAAGCACATGCATAACAATTGCTGGAATTAAATATATATTTATGTCATATAAGATTTACTAAATAAGAAATAAATCATTTGAAAATGAATATGAAAAAATAAATGGTTTACTTGATAAATAAATCTGTAAACTAATGAAGATGGAGAATCAAAGCTTGGACTCAGCGCTTTCAAAATAAAAGTCCTGCTCACTGTCAAAATAAAAGTTTCCGACACATCAGCCAAACAGAGAAACTTATCGGTCTATGCTGCTGATAATTAAAAAATGCCATATAACGGCCGTAGCAATACATATATAGCAATAAAACCTTTTTTCCACATTGCATTATGGGATTGCATCTAGCACAATGGATACATGTGGCGCTGCCTTGGAGTGTTTGTCATGCTTTGTGAGTGAAAAATGCATTTGACTTCACTTTGAATGTTCGCTCTTTTCACAACTGAAATAACATGAATATTCAGATTTCACTTCAGAGAAAGGTTCAACGACTGTGATTTATTGCCCATTGTTGTCGCAGCTTTGCAAGTAATGGAGGATATTTGTCAAAGTTTATGCCTCAGAACCGTTTGCCAGTAGTGTTGTAACAGTACATCATCACTGCAAATTTGCCACAAATGTAGTGCAAGTTATTTGTAAAGAAACCGTTTTACTGCAGGAGGATTTATTGGACAACAATTTGCATACGCCTCTGAGTGCTAGATGATGTCATCAATATTTTTGATCTGTTTTTCATAGAAAGAAATTTTTTAAATGCGCGTGTTATACAGTATCTGCTGAAAGTACACTAGCACAAAGATGATCGTAAAGCTAATAGACATGGACTAAAAGCCCCAAAATTCCAATTTCATGGGCTCTCTGAAGAATGGATCAGCTTGTGAGCTTTAAAAGACAGCAATTTACAGAGCAGCTTCACACAGTGTAAAATAGGGCAGCAGTTTAAAGAAAGTCTGAAACTGCAAAAAAAAGGACATTTACTATAACAAAAAAAAAAAATCTCTCAAAAAGTAATTCAGCAAAGCTCACAAAAACACCACAAAATGATAACAGTAGAGTCTTATTTCAGTTTGAACTCTTGCTCATTTCACATGTTAAGAGGCACTTCTTAAAGGTGCAGCAGCAAAAAATGACCCGCTAATTCAAATGGTCCCTTTTTTGGCACAAAACACTTTATAAATATTATTAGTAGTCCTCGGGGATGAATCAAATACTCAAATATAATATGACCCTTTTAAATCAAGAGGTTGAGAAATGAGCAAAGAAGAGAGACAGATATTGGGAAACAAGAAAGTGAGTAACAGAGAAAGAAACTACCATTCATTAATGTCAACTATTGAAGATTTGATGTAAAACAGATCTCCACGTCTCGTTCCAGAGGGTGTAGGAGTTCGATGTGAGCACACAGAGCAAATAGTCACGTCTGCTCTTAGTGAATGTGAAATGTGGAGCGCATTATTATAGCGTGCTCAGAGGTCTGATGTTAAAGTCACTCCTCAGTGGAATCAGAGCATGACTAAGCAGAAAATACATGTTCTTGCTACACACTGCTACAGAATGCAGCCTCGACGTGTGCCAAAACCTCACAGTCAACAGCCCTGAATCCCACACATGCTGACACACCCAGAACATTCAGAAGAGAGAGAAGAAACACTTGTCTACACTTTTTTATGGTTTTTCACCATCATTTAGCTTTATATGCACAATTTCCACCCTATCCATGGTCTTGTTGAAGAGGTCCTATTATGCCCTTTTACAAAGTCTTGATTTTGTTTTTGAGGTGTACTAGAATATGCTGTCATGATTGATTTTTCAAAAACACATTATTTTTCACATATTTTATATTATTACAGCTTCTCTCTCCCCAGTCCCGAACACGTCATTTAGTTCCGGTTTGGATGAAGCCCCTCCTTCCAAATGGGAAATGTCCCCTCTGTAACCGCGAGTTCTGCTCTAGTGTAAATATTACGGATGGTGGCAATTTGAAACCAGTTCGAGCCCGATTCAGACCCTGACAGTGTTAACGAACAAGAAGATCATCCAGAACGGATTTCATGTACGGATTTCACAGGACGTTTCAGAGTGGTATGTTTTTTTGTGGTAATTTGATTATGCATATTAGATACGATTGCACACCACTTAATCATGATACTTATCAGAAAACTTTAGTTATACAAAAAGTAATTGATCAGAAAACCATGAACTATTTTCCTAAGGGGGGCAACAGTCTTACAAAAGCTACAGTAAACACTATATCAACTCTAATGTTGGCTAGCAGACGAGCGTCGCAACATCATAAAACTTCCACAACAAGGTGGAACTGCTCCATTTCAGGAGAAGCTTTTGTGCGGCGCCTGCATTGTGTTTCTGAAGCTGTTCTTTGTCAAATGTGCAGCACACAGATAAACGTTGGGATTATAATGTTCAGGAACAGTGTTTGAAATAAATTCTAACCACTCTAAGTTCATTAGCGTTAGAAAGGTCAAACAAATGAGTTGTGGAAAAAAAAACAAATGAGTTGCTGTCTCGTTCGTTGTAGTTCTTGGAAAGTGGATTCTGTTAAATAAAATATCGCCGTTAGGAGAGGAATTTGAGCTTTTGTAAACTTACAGATCTTTTTCATGCTCAAACAGCAACATTACAGACTAACTAAAGCTGAAAAAGCGTAAAAGTATAACAGGACCCCTATAAACTCCATGTATTGTTGTAAACAAACTGTGAGACAAAACCTAAACAATTTAATCAAACACAAAACTGCGTCGGTGGCACTTGAGAAACTGATTATTATATAATCTAATGTATACCCCTGGGGGTACGTGAGGAGACAGAGGGGGTACGCGAACAAAACACTGAGTTCATTTACCAACCCTAAAATAGCATTAAAACTGAGCTGGGAACCACTGCTCTAATGCTTCTGGAGATATGCGGTGTATGATCAAATTATTCATACTTAAAAACATCAAATGTGTTTTAAAATGTATTTACAGCGCACGTACACCTGTTTTACAAAATCACTTTGAGATTCATTTCATTTTGATTCTACATGCTGTAATTCTTCAGGAGCCTTTAACGTAAATCTCCATTACACTAGTTCATTAGCACAGCTGCACATTACACCGAACGACTGAATATATAAGCTGATCTGTTATCTGTCCACATTCAGAGAGAAAACAGACCTGTCAAACACCGCCCATCCCCTGCTCTCTTTGATTGCTTATGAAATGTGGATGGCTGAAATGGGCTGTTGGGTTTTTGGCAGTGATGTAGAAATATGGGCATTCACATTCAGATCCCTGCCGAGAGAGAGAGAGAAAGAGAGAGAGAGAGAGAGAGAGAGAGAGAGAGAGAGAGAGAGAGAGAGAGAGAAAGAGAGAGAGAGAGAGAGAGAGAGAGAGAGAGAAATAAAGAGAAATAGAGAGAGAGAAATAGAGAGAAGGGCCGGCCTGGACCCGGAGCGCATCTGCTGTTCACAGAGAACGCGCAACGTTCATGAGACGAAACACTCGCACCATGTGAGAAAAATCTTTCTTGTATGATGTGAGAAAAAATAAAATCCCTGAATGCATTTCTGACGACTCATTTTGTGGCATTAAACGGCGCTTTACAATAATATCACAGTTACAGCTGTTAAAATAAAAATGTGCAAACCGAAACAAAACATCTGGAAGCTTCTTACACTGATTAGAGGAAATAGTTGCATTCAATTATTATGATTTCACAGCAGTAAAAAAACAACATTTCTTTGCAAGGGAAACCATATAAAAATGTAAAGCATTTCCAAGAATAAAACTGTAAAGTACTGCATAGTATAGTCATTATCTCTAATCTAGGCTGATGAAGCTATCAAAACACAATGATGCCGTCACAACAACGCTCTCAACAAGATGGCTGACAGAAGACACTCAAGATGGCTGTCTCCCTTCCCACAACACTAACCACCACAGCGCACATCCGTTCTTCAGTGTACAGGCCGTCCTCTCCTTCATGGCACTGACCCACATTAACGGGAACGGTCCCTTTTGTCAGGCAAACACTGGCCAGGAGATGTAGAGCGGAAAGCTCTGTCACCGCGGTGAAACACTCGTCCTTCCCAACGCTCTTCAAACAGTAACTCAAGACCTTCATAACCAGGCGTTCAGTGCCCCCAGTTTTCAGTGGCAGGACGGTTTTGTCGTTTACGAGATGTAAAGATTTTATAAAACAACGTACCTTGCCCAATAAGAAGTAGCAATATTTCGAAACGCTGTATCACAGACCATAGCCTTGAATTTGCTCAGACTATTTATTTCAACAAACATTAAACGGTTCATTTCAGTCAGCACTCTACAGTGTTCACCGAAGTTCATGCATGCATCCTTAAAATGTCATTTTATACATTTATAAATTGCATTTAGGTGAATACTGCTGTTTATCGCTTATGTAAATTAGGGTGCAGTATTTAGTGAAAAGTGATGTGCTGATGTAATGTTTTTTGAATAAATCGCACTAGCCGATATAATTAAAAAGCTACTGCATGTTAAGTAGGAATGTCTATGAATATGATTTTTTTTACCCACTATCTTACAAATGCAACACTCATACTATGAGACTTGAAACTGAGACTGAAAAAACACACTGCAAAACTTTAAAGAGCTATTTCTGAAATGGTGTTGGTAGAAATCAATTTATTAAGGTTGATTCTGTGATGTTAATATTTTTGACTTGCGTAAAACCAGTTAAATTAGATGTTACCATGTTTTAATGCATTGAGATGAGATGCAGAAGCCAAAGTCTGTCTGTCGCAGATCTACATAGATTAACAACAGCAGAAAAGCAGAGATGTTTCTTCTCAATGCATACAAATTAGTTTCGATCTAGAAGTAGTTCCAGTGTAGTCACACACTTTCTCCAAGCAGCCGTCTGACTGCAGTGTAGATGAGTAACATGTAACTTGGCAAAATACTGCCTCCAATGAACTGCTAGAAATCTGGAGTTGAGGCAGTGTGTAGGATGCACAGAAGATGCCGGTGAAGTAAAGCAGGGAAGGGCGGATGATAAGGGAGTGCTGTGTGAAACGGCATGTCAGCGGTACTCCAGCGGTGCAGTGCTTTCTGTGCCCTTCAGTTAAAGGATTAGTTCACTTCAGAAATATAATTTCCTCATAATTTACCCACATTATCCAACATGTTCATGTCTTTCTTCAGTTTTTTTACGTAATATGCTATCAGTTTCTGATGCAGAGAAGTTAGTTCATGCATTCATGACCTCGAGACTAGATTACTGTAATGCTTTATTAGCTGGTTGTCCTGCATCCTCAATAAACAAGCTACAGTTAGTCCAAAATGCAGCCGCTAGAGTTCTAACTAGATCAAGAAAATATGATCATATAACACCAATTTTATCATCACTGCATTGGTTACCTATAAAGTCCCGTATTAACTACAAGGTATTGCTACTGACTTATAAAGCCCTAAACGGCTTAGCTCCAGTTTATTTAATGGATCTTCTATCGCCCTATAATCCATCGCGCTCTTTAAGATCACTAAATTCGAGGCGTTTGGTCATACCTAGGATATCTAGGTCCACCAAAGGAGGGAGAGCATTTTCACATTTAGCTCCAAAACTCTGGAATAGCCTTCCTGATACTGTTCGTTGCTCAGACTCGCTCTCCCAGTTTAAAACTAGATTAAAGACGCATCTCTTCAGCCAGGCATTCATATAATATTTTTAATCTTACAGTTAAATCCGACCTCTAGTTCATAAACGCCACAGGAGAACTGGCCCCCGACTGAGCCTGGGTTCTCCCAAGGTTTTTTTTTTCTCCATTAGGTCACCTGATGGAGTTTTTCGGTTCCTTGCCACTGTTGCCTTTGGCTTGCTCAGTTGGGGATATTTTGGGGATATTTAATTTTATTTTATCAGTCAATAACTTCCACTAGAAACAAACCTTGTTGTATTATTTTAATTTAATACTGTGAAGCTGCTTTGATACAATCTGTATTGTGAAAAGCGCTATACAAATCTACTTGACTTGACTTGACTTTTAAGGATAACATTCCAGGATTTTTCAAAGTCTCTACATGATCCTAGCCGAGGAATACGAGTCTTATCTAGAGAAACCATCGCCTATTTTATAAAAAACAATAAATGAAGACTTCAGATGCAAAAGCCTCTAAGTGCCATCTGAAATTTTCTTCTAGAATGATCATTTTATCAAGCTTGTATATTTACAGTAAGTTCAGTAATTTCACTTTAATGGAAATGAAAATGACCTATTAGTTGTCATTTAAGTGAAATTACTGAACTTAAATATACGAGCTTGATAAAAATGACCATTTTAGAAGAAAATTTCAGATGGCACTTAGAGGCTTTTGCATCTGAAGTCTTCATATATATATATACTTTTCAACCACAAATGCTCATCTTGCACTAGCTCTGCGATGCGACACACATTACATAATCACGTTGACAGGTCACGCGTGACGTAGGCAAAAGCACCGACCTAGTGTTTACAAAACAAACGTGCAAAGACTGAGTCAAATGCCATTTACAAAAATAAATAAATAAAAGGTAAAACAACGATGTTGGACGATTTTGAAGTTGGAGGAGAAAAAAGAATTTTTCGCCCTACACTCCCTTTCAACACGCGTGACCTTTCAACCTGATTACATTATGTGTGTCGCATCGCAGAGCTAGTGCAAGACCAGCATTTGTGGTTAAAAAGCATTTGTGTTTTTTTTTTTTTTATAAAATGGACGATGGTTTGTCTAGATAAGACTCTTATTCCTCAGCTGGGATCGTGTCGAGACTTTGAAGCTGCATTGAAAGAAAGACATGAACATTTTGGATGACGTGGGCGCGAGTAAATTATCAGCAAATGAAAAATGAAGTGAACTAATTCTTTAAGCCCAAACTTCTACCGTCACACACCGTCCGAGTGCAGCTCAGTTTCTTGCACGTTCAACAGCACATGCACAAAGTGAATGTCGAGACAGAAGAGTCCACTAGTGGCAGTACACACAGTTGTTATGTTCTGTGCAGTAGTCGAAGAAGAGTGTGGACAGAGCGATATAAACCAGCATATCCTTCTCCGTCGTCAGTGTTTTGGTTCTTGATCTAAACTTTGCATGCAGTGGCGGATCCACTACTTTTCTTATTCTATCCTTCCGAGTGAATGTCCTGTAAACGACAGGACTCAGTGCTGCCCTCTGGCCTCTGGTAGAGGAGAAAAAAGCAGTTGTACTGCATGTGTCGAACCCGTCCGTCCGTGCTCATCCGCGGATGAAGTACACCCGTCCCGGGCCATTACATGCTCCCAAAAAGTCATCAGACTTCACCAACCGCTCCTCAGGTGTGGGCAAAGAGCAAGGCTTCATCAGGTTTTACAGATGCGTAGCGAGTGCCATGACCATCAGTGTTTGTGCATAAGCATCCCGAGGCCGATCCATGAGGCGGATCCCAGTGCCCTCAGCTGAGACGACCCAATTTTACATCTGAGCTGTTTCATAAAGAGCTCCACTCAACGTTTATGCCAGTTATGACAGCAGGAAGGTCGTCTGTACCAAGCTTAGGTTATTAAAGAAACTGTCCACCATTTATTCCACCATAAAGGTGCATTCACTTTTTAAAGGTACATTTTTAGGCCTTTTCCCAAACCCATAACCCTCAAATCAAAAGTGGGATCACATGAGCTTCCGTGTCCGTATTCCACTGCAACTTCACGTCTATCAGTCGGCTGTTGCCTTCAGTACCAGCAGCTATGGTTGAAAATGAGCAACTTTCAGAAGCTTTTTACTGAAAACACCATCAGTGCGAGCTTCCCTCAAGGCAGAATGATACGGAAAACAGAACTAGCATCTACTGCGTCTGTGCTAATCCAGCGTAGCTCAACATCTCTCCCTGTAGGAGCAGCGGATCCTCTCCGGGTTTGTGTTCACGTCCTGTTTCAGCGAGTCACTCACTGCAGCGTCCAAACGACTCCCTCGAGGACTGAGCCGTCAGCCGTCACTTACAGCCGGGAATTATGGGGGAAACGCATCACGAAAACACGTCTGCGTCACGTTATAAAACATGTTCTGATCATAGGAATGGACTATAATGATAAACCTATCCATCTTTCCATCCACCTCTTTGTCTTTTCTGGCCACATTTCTGTCTCTTTCTGTCCATCTCTCTGTCTTTTCCCTCTCTGTTCCATGTTCCTGTCCATTTTTCTGTCCACATTTCTTTCTCTATCTTTTCCTTTTCCATGATTTCCTAGTTTATCTTTCTGTCCACATTTCTCTCTCTTTCTGTCCATCTCTCTATCTTTTCCTTTTCCATGATTTCCTAGTGTATCTTTTTGTCCACATTTATCTCTCTTTCTGTTCATCTCTCTGTGTATTTTCCCTTTCTATCCTTCTCGGTTTCCCAGTCTATCTTTTCTGCTGAAAATGCATTTCTGTCGATTCCCTGATGTCAAGATCAAGTAATCACATAAATGCCCCATCTTTCTCGACTTTAGATGAGACATGTCGGTGGAGAGTCCTGACTGCGGCCAGCTGCACACTCACACACACACACACACACACACTCACACACACATACACACAAGCAAATACAGTGATAAATAAACCTCGACAAATGCATGAAAAAATACCAAATTATCATTTTGCTCATTTTCTCAAATGCGTTCGTCAACCAGACGCCTAAAGCGAGATGCACCAGCTATTATCATAAAAGCCTGACAAAAGCTGTAATGTTCTCCTTTAGGTCCTCTTCGAGTGAACCCCTACCTGGCTGAAAGCGAGGGCTGACGACCTTCTCTGTTCTCCTGCATTGATTAATAACTTAATATCTTATTAATTAGGGAATTTAGCTGAGAGTGAAATGCTTTAATTTCCCTGAGCAGAATCTCCTGTCTGAAAACGAGTGATTAAGCGTCGGAGAGGTGAAAAGTGAAGGTCGCAACGCTCCGCTCTCCCCTCTTATTCGCGTCTTCTTTGAGCGCATTTAAAAGGCTTAATTGTGTCACGTATGACAGTCCTCTGACCAAAGTCTTTTTTCCGCCTTCGGCACTTTGCACGTTTTGTCATGTAAATGGCAAGTATTTTCAGATCCCATCCGGAAGAGTGTTCAGAGAGCGAGAACAGCAGTTGAAGGAAGATTAATGTTCTGTTACCTGCCTATTTTCTCTCAACTTCGGTAATGGCTTTTACCCTGACACGATAAGACGCCGCAGCAAATTTGTTCAAATGTTAGCAGCCCATTAAAACATCCCTAAATCTGCCTCACTGTTTAAACAAGGCCAGATAAAACCCTGTATTTCCATTCTCGTATTTCGCTCTGTGTTCTTGCCTCAGATTCTCCAGCTATGAGGTTAGGGAGGACACTCTGGCCTGTGTGTGTGTGTGTGTGAGACTCACCCTGGGGCAGGTCAGAGGGCAGGTACGGCACCTCCTGAGCGCTGACGTGTGTCCAGTCGAAGTCGTCGTAAGGATCCTGCTGGTAGTCACACTGAGCTGGGCCGTCATCGAAGCTGCAGCCGCCTACAAGAGACAAACATTACATATGAAACAACTCAAACACAAAGGCACAACTTTATCAGTACAGCACTGTTGAGGACTTCATGTAGATGAGATGGACACAAACACACGGGGTCTAAAAGTATGTGACCACTAATGAAAATGCACATATATCTATTTTTTCATTACAAACTGCAGAGAAAGTGACATATTAAGTCCACCTAAATATACAGCATGTTTTACACATTTTCTCATATATCTACCATGTGAACTAGGGTTGGTAATCGGAAATTAATTCCAATTCTGGATCAGATACTTGTTATAAAATTAAAATTTCTATTCCTCTTATCGATTCCTTTGTGAGCATTTCAATGTGATTTTAACCCATTCAAGCGTGAGACGACCCGTGCGCTGTTTTCAGCGCTGCACACACACACACGTGTAACAGAATATTGGATCCGTGAAACTCTTAAAGTGACAGCAGCCTAATATTCCTGCGGCCGTCTCTATAACACTAATATTCCTGCGGCCGTCTCTATAATAACACTAATATTCCTGCGGCCGTCTCTATAATAACACTAATATTCCTGCGGCCGTCTCTATAATAACACTAATATTCCTGCGGCCGTCTCTATAATAACACTAATATTCCTGCGGCCGTCTCTATAATAACACTAATATTCCTGCGGCCGTCTCTATAATAACACTAATATTCCTGCGGCCGTCTCTATAATAACACTAATATTCCTGATGCCGTCTATAATAACACTAATCAAACAACAAAAGACAGAGAAAATTCACTTGTTCTTGACTGAATAACTTTTGTAACTATGTAATGTATATTTTATTTATAAAGCGCAGTGTTATTTTACATTTGATTACATTTTTTGAATACCTGAAAATCCTAAAAACTGTTTATTTCATTTGTATCTTTGTTCAGTTATATCTATTTGTTGCGACTGCAAATTTTTTGTGTTTACTTGTCTTTAATAATGCTTGAAATTTATATTAGTTAGGCTAGTTGTTTTTCTATTGTATCTTTAAGCCACAGGCAAACGCTCCTTGTGTAAGTGTTTTAGCCTGTTGATTTGTGTTCATGATATTCAGCCACAATTAAATATTTTGCAATAAGACTAAATGTGAATGATATCTAAGTTTTTTTTTTTTACCTTATTGGGAGCGAAATTAGGAATCGATAATCGGAATCGGAATCGTTAAAATTCAAACGATACCCAACCCATTATGCTTTGTCATAATTATGTTCATACTTTTTATTGCAAACATGACATTATTTTTAAATTAATTTTAGAATCCCAGATTTTCATTATGACCACAGATCTTTAATGAAGTAGCATATAAAAAGCTTTATGTAACATGATTATGAAATATGCATATGAAGGGTATTGTAATCAATGCAGGAGCGGAAGAGATTTCAGGCAAATGCAGATGTAAACCTGGAACACAGGGAACAAGAGCACACACCATCTACAAATATTTAACCATTAAAAAAAGGACTAAGGAAACAAAACAAGCTAGCAGGAAACACCAGGAACAATCAGACCAATCAACAGGGAAAACTACAAACTAATACAAATATGGCACTAGAAATATCAAGTACAACAAAATTCCTGACATGACACAGGGAGCTTATTACCGGTATATGAATGCAATATGTGATTTCATGCTGTAGTTTATTTCAAAGTACCATAGTGGCATTTGCTACCATCACTGTACCATGGAAACGCAGTGCTTTGCATTGCCAGACACTGTTACTCATTTACAGAGATCACTGAGAGCTTCTCAGTCGGAGAAACTACAGTCAGAGACTCACTTCAGCAAACAGCAGCTCTGTTAACCCCTTACACACACACACACACACACACACACACACACACACACACACACACACACACACACACACACACACACCTGCAGAGAGCAGAATCACCTGTGATTCATACTGTACGAACGTGGTCTGGTATGTTTGAGATGTGGTATGGCAGTGATTTACTACATGCTCATAATGCTCAACATATTGCGTTCCCGTGAAGAGTGTGTCACATCCTGTTGCCATGATCACTTTCACTCTCACAGTCTTTCTAGACTGTGTGTGTGTGTGTGTGTCTGAGAGTATGTGTGTGTGTGTGTGTGTGTGTGTGTGTGTGTGTGTGTGTGTGTGTGTGTGTGTGTGTGCGTGTCAGTTTGAGTGTGTGAGTGTAAGTGTAAGTGTAAGTGTATGCAAGTGTGTGTGTTTGTGTGCAGTCACAGCACAGAACAGATATGCGAGTCAGTAGTAGCTGACGATCTGTCAGAGTGTGTGTGTGTGTGTGTGTGTGTGTGTGTGTGTGTGTGTGTGTGTGTGTGTGTTTGTGTTTTTCTCTCTCTCAAGCATGTCTTCTAGAGTCTCTATCAGCTGACAAGCATCACTACATCTGTGATGCGGAAGCAGGAGGATTTGTGTTTGTTAAAACAAAAGTAAAATGCAAAAATTAATAAATATTTTTAAAACAATATTACATACTTTGCTATTAATATTATGTTTATTATAGGATATTTACAGGACACACATCAAATGATGATCAAATGACAGAGAAGCACTCTATGATAGAGTATATATTCAGGCACAGTATTTCAACTCTTTCCCCGCAAGCGTTTGTTTTTTAAAGTTGCCATCCAGCGCCAGCAGTTTTGATCATATTCCACAAAAGTTTTTTATGGCTCCCAGAATATTTTGTTGTTTGAATATGTAAACAGTCAATATATCAAAAGAAAACCATGTTATTTTAGCTTCATCCATTCTTTTGAAAGTGGTTAAGTTTCATAAAATAAAAAAACATTTTGAAAAAAGCGGAGAAAATCTTGGCGAAGACTTTGTCCAGATGGGATTCAAACACAGATGGAGTAGATCGAGTCCATCAACTGTCCTTCAGTAACATCAGGGCTGTGATACAGGTGTGTTTCGGTGTGTTTCTCCTGATTCTGCATGTTGAATAACCGTCAGTTATTAGATGGTCAGCTTAGTGAACGAGTCAGGGCACAAGAATAAAAGCGAAGTGATGAAAGCGAGCAAAGAAGTGAAGATGGTACAGACAGAAGGCTGTTCAAATTTTACCTGAGCATCCAATTATTTCATAACAACATGAGCCGACTGGAATGAAGAAAGTGATCAGCATGATTGATATTCAGAAAACGCTGCTTTGTTTACAGTTTGTAACTAGTTTCAGTTTGCCTTTTTGAATGACGATAACAGACTATTAATGCCCGCTGGTATGGACATTTACTGACACACGTGCTAGTTGACGGTCACCTTTAGTCTTTGCGGTGTGTTCAAGCCCAGTGTTTTGTCCGAGACCAAGCCTTAAATTTCTGCATAATTAAGGGTGTGTCCGCTTTTGAGTGACAGGTGGATTCCCGCTGCTGTGGTCATTAGTCATCATTAGCGTCTGTTAGCCGTCACGTTACCTCAGCTCATTGTCTGACTGTAAAAATAAATCAATTCCAGCCACTAAACTTGGCATCTCTGCCATGTTTGTGATTGCAACTCATCTAGTGTTGCAAATAAATGTTACCACATGTATTAAAAGTGCTGCAGCGTTTTCAACCTTGTGTAGTTTCATATCAATAACATATAAATAGTTATTTCAAGTTTTGATGTGTAGGTTCAGGTTAATTTACCTCAATAGTAAGCTTGGTTCAAATCGGTTCAAAATCAACTGCCAATATATTCCATCCATACACAACTTGATCGCATCGCGCTAGGTGGGCGTGGTTTCAGCTCCTCAGCTCCACCCACGCCCCGCCTCTTTGCCCATTTTCGTTTATCCGGGAGTGACGCGCTGCCAAGATGGCGACGGTCGGCCACGCCCACTTTAGGCTTCAAATACGGTCTTCAGAAACCTACGGGTGACGTCACGGACAATACGTCCATATTTTTTTACAGTCTATGTCCGAGACGCAGGCGACGAGAGGCGACAGCACAGTCAGCTTTCACGGCGCTAGTCCTTTAACGCACCTTCTTTGGTGTGTCCCGGGCTTTAGGCAGGTTTGATTTATACGCTGCTGAATGTTTGATGATGGTGTTATTTTACATGCGCATCAGCAATGCCACACTATCACTTGTTTCTGCTTCTTCTTCGCCAGTGTTTTGATCCAGAGATGCTATTCTCTTTCAGAAGATGTGTGACAGCGCCCTCTACTGCTAAACAGGAAACTGGTCAAAGGCAGGGAAAGAGTCAAGGAGTGGTGGAGTAACTGTAACGATTCTTCTGGATCCTCCACAAACCAACAAGAAATAACAGCTTGCAAGATTGGGAACTGTGGCACTGTGGACCAGCAATTTTATGGACTCATTTGTGCCATTATTAAAGTCCATCCCACCACCAGCGTCCTCCAGACGGGACATTCATCTGAAGGATTCACCATCATCATCTTGAAACACAGTTTGACAGGACTTCATGACGGACTCAGAGCTTGTTAGAGACTCAAAGCAGTGCATTCATTATGTGAGGTTTTCTCGCCGGTGTAAAGGTCAGACACTCGTGTTTTACATCCACTGACCTTTACAACCTCTCAGTGATGTCACAGATCCAGACGGATGAAGGTGTTAATTAAAGCGGCGCTGCGTAATGTTGGGATGGAAATACCTGCACATTCCCAAGGGAACACACACATTCATCTGCGACACCACATGGAAGCCACTTTCATTTTAGGGATGCAGGAAATATCATCCACCATATCGGTAGCGGCCGATATATGTTCATTTTTAATGCTATCGTTATCAGCCCGATATATTAAAGCTGATAAATAACGGATTATTTCCTTCAGCTAAGACTCTTGAGATGCGCACTGTTCAACATGATGGTTTTGAATCGCTTGAAATATGATTTTCAAAAAGGAAAATACAGTAAAGTGCAACATGTGCAGCGCAAGTCTGTCATATCGGCTACATAAAACTATAATGAGAACATCATTATAATCGTGTGCTTGGGATATGGCTTTAATGGTGAGACTTTTGTTTTTGTAATCACGCTCTCAAAATTATATAAAACTTTGGATTTAGATTTATCGGCCAATATATCGGTTTTCAGCTTTCAAATATAAAGAATCGGTTATCGTATCGGCCAAAACTTATATATCAGTGCATCCCTAACTTTTACAAGTCATTTTGCACATCCTTAAGTTGCTAACCCATGATAACCCAATATGTCAGCATGAGAGACCTGACGTAAAACTCAACCGAATTCATTTTAATTGAATTTTATGGGAATATGCTGTGTTGAGTTGGTGAATCAAACATTTCCTACGTTTTGCATTTCCAACTCATGCAAATGTAGGAAACGTCTGACAAGGACTTGTGCAAACAGAGCGTTGCGAGAGTGTGTTCAGTGTGTGAATGAAACGAGGTAAAGCAGAGGACGGAGGGAATGTGCCTTCCAGAGGGCAGGAGAGACGCGTCTGCACACTTAATCTGCGTGATTATACACACGGACTAATAATACTGCTGTCATTTACTGCTAATCCACACACTTACTGCCATGTCATGCTAATATCATTTGAGACGCACAACATTAAAAGACGTGCCATTTCACACGCATCCAAGAGCACTAATAAAAGTTACATTACGAGCTGAGCCTCAAACCTCTAACAACATCATAAAATTATATTTTAGCCGATTATTGATCAAATTAAAACCATCCATCATGAAAAGTGTCAATACATTTACAGTACAGGGAAAATGCAAAGCATAATAGGGTGGGTTTTATTTAGTGCAAATATTACAATGCAAATGTGTGTGTGTGTGTGTGTGTGTGTGTGTGTGTGTGTGTACCTACTTAACTATATTTTGGTGACAAATTTGTACCCAGAAGTGACCAAAAACTGACAACATCTCCAAAAACACCCTTTAGGGACGTCCTCATTTATAAATCTGGTATAAAAATAAAGTAATTAAAGGCATTTTGAAAATGTAAAAATGCAGAAAGTTTTGTGTGATGGGTAGGTTTAGGGGTAGAGTTAGTGTGTGTGTGTGTGTGTGTGTGTGTGTGTGTGTGTGTGTGTGTGTGTGTGTGTATGTGAGTGATGGGCAGGTTCAGGGGTAGAATTAGTGTGTGTGTGTGTGTGTGTGTGTGTGTGTGTGTGTGTGTGTGTGTGTGTGTGTGTGTGTGTGTGTGTGTGTGTGTGTGTGTGTGTGTGTGTGTGTGTGTGTGTGTGTGTGTGTGTGTGTGTGTGTGTGTGTGTGTGTGTGTGTGTGTGTGCGTGCGTGCGCGTGTAGTTTTAAAAGCCTGGCCAAACAAAGAGACTCCCGAACCAAAGCAAAACATCTTCAAATTCGACACCCACTAGATCGTCTCGCAGTGTTTAATTTATCTACAGCACAGGAAATTGAGCTCTGCCCACACACACACACACACACACACACACACACACACACACACACACAATACTCTTCAGCATCACAAACCAAACACCTCCACACACCATCTGACTGTGTTTGACGCGCTTGGCTCTGCCGAGGGGCCGGAATAAGCGCCGATCGCTGGCCCGAGGACAGAGCGCTCACAACAACCCCCGTCTATGTGCCGAGGACAGAATCGCTCTGTTCAAACGGGGAAGCGTCTATTCAGCAGGTCCAGATCGCCACAATCCCACCGCCTTATGCAGAAGACATCTTTCATACCCCTTTGGCATTTCACGGCGCTCACCTCAGTCTATTGTGCGGCACAGACGGGCCGATCGCTTTAATGAGTCCACAACGCTCCAGATGGGCCGAACGCCTCCTGCATTCAGCGTGAGTGCAAGGACACTAACGGGATGATTTGCATACTAATCTATGGCTGCAAATATTCAGCCTTGCTAATGAAATAATAGCCTGCTCTTCATTTACATAATATAATAATTATTGTGCCTGATAAAACCTCAAGGGCAAAGCCCGTTCACAGTCCCCAATAAACACGGGTTAACAGCTTCATCCCCACACGCTCATAAACACCCACTCATTAACAGTGATTGAGAACGAGGAAAACGAGGGAGAAAAGTGCAGGACGCAAATCAGCCCACATTCTCAAATTAAAAGTCAAAAATCGATTCCTAATATTGCAAACTAGCCAGATGTGGAAAACAGTGTGGCAGGAGGTGAAGGAATCAATCATAACGCCATCAGCTGCTGAACTAAATTGAAAAACACAAATAATGATCCAATCAACACCAAGAAACACAAATAGTGCTGGTGTTGTTTGGGGGAAAATGGGAAAATGTTATTTTACAGAAGGTTAGTCACAGACGGCGTCAGATTAATCAACTTCACTAGAGATCTCATAAATAAAACCTTGCTTCTGCTCTGCTCTCTTTTACTATTTCACCAATGTTGAGATCTGCTATTTTGTTTTATTTTTACATGCACTTGTAATTGTAAAAGAGGCTCAGCACAGTTTGCAACCTTGTGTCATGAAGCCCTGAATTGCACTGCCAAAGTGGTGCTACAATGTCAATGCGAGCTGTTTAGCAACAGGCAACCAGTCATAAACTCAATAATGGTTACTTTATAAAAAATTCATACAATTTACAAAGCTGCAGAAACTTTCAAGCCCTGTTTAGTTTCAGTTCCTGATGAAAAACAGTTAAAACGTCCATATTATGCCCTTTATAGGCTCAGGTTTTCCTGCTTGAATGTTGATTATTCTCCTCATATTCTCCATTGTTGCGGCTCCTCTCTTCCCAGTCTGTCAGTAACGCTCTGTTTAGTTCCTGTCTCTAAGAAGCCCCTCCTTCTGAAAAGCACACTGTGCTCTGATTGGTCGGCTGGATCAGTGTGTTGTGATTGGTCGAGTGCTTCGAGTGTTTGGGAAATGTCCCGCCGCTTACCATAGCCGCCAGTTTAACACACTACTAACTAACTCAACCAGGCCCTGCCCCTTTAATCTGCTCATTAATTATTTAAATGAGGAATATTGTGACGTGTTCGTTCCCAGAAGAAACTCAAGATAAAATGGAGGTGTTTCAGGGAGTTCAGAAACACTGACACTGATATAGAGAAGAACTCCCTTTTTAATGCTCAAACAGCAACAATACACACACTAAAGAAAGATGAACATGTGGGAAAAAGCAGAATAGGTCCTCTTTAAGAATGTGGAAGAGTGAAAGCAAACACATGAACTGGAGTGATAAACTGGGTTATCTTTGCAGTTCTGCTTAACAACGTCCATAAGGCAGATTGATGCCTGTGTAAAAGTAAACTCAAGTCTCTCCATGACTTAAAGTCCCCCTGTAGTCAATAATTGTATCCCTTAAAACTCAGTTTTGATCACCAAAATTACCTTCATGCCTTAAAATTGCTTGAATGTAACTCGACACCCTCGCCTCATTTAGTATGCGCGGTTCTATGAATATGCAAATGAGCCCCGCCTCAACTCATTCACTCACTCAGCTCAGAGATCCACTGGTTGACGATCACACGTTGATCTGATTGGTTACAAGGTAGTTTGTGACGTCAGAAACACCAGCGATTTCAAAGCGTGTTTTTGAGACTGTCTTTGGTTCACTGCAGTTTTAAGGAGGAAATACTCAGCAATGCTGTCAACTTATGAATTTACACATGGTTTGTCTTAAAGCGTATTAAAAACACCACATAGACATATAAACAACATTAAAAGCTGGATTTTCACCACAGGGGGACGTTAACAGTAAAAGATTATCCAGCACTAAAATGGTAAAAGCTCATAGCAGTTTAACAACATAATATGAAAGCCACTGGCGCTGAAGAAAGAGAGAAAAGAACAAATGACTTTGCAACTTCAGTGACTTTCAAAACCAGACAGCTAAATGGCTTCTCTCACTTTTACCTGAAACAAAATGTTCAATTATGTAGAAATAACAAAAGGTGGCACTTGTCTGTAGGTAAACAACACGTGTCACTTCCTCCACCGTGCCTGAGTGCTTCGCTTCACGGCTGCGCTGCGCTCTGACCGCAGGTTTACAGATGTTTTACAGCAATCTTTGTGTGTTAGTGGAGTGGACTTAAACTGAGAGTCTAATCTCGCCATTAACATTATTCCTGTAAAAAGGCAGAAGCAGTTTCTTTGAAGGGCACAAGTTATTTTCTGCTTGTAGAGCAAAATGTCAAAAACGCAGACATTGTAAATGGATTTCCTACCAATTAAAACGGCTGAAAGCAACACCTTCAGAGACTGTCAAAACACTCCTTAAGCCCCTCGCTGAACGAGCCGTCGACACAAGCCTGCGCAAAACCACTTCCCCCGCTTCGGCTGAACCACTATCTGCATCGCCAACAATGAATTATATATATTCATTATAACTAAACACATAAACAAGAAAATGTGTAAAAGGGTCAAAGACGAGACGCCACCATTTTGCTGTCCGCATCACATCAAATTACACTTACAACAGTCATTTTATATTCGTACAAAAACATATAAAATGCAAATAAACTGTCTACCTCCATGTTTCAAATAGCTTTTTGTGAAAATAAAATATAGGTGAAATAATATAGTGTTAAATTGTCATTCAGCATTTTAAATTTTACCATTACATCTTTTAAATATGTATTTGTTTTCTTGGCATTTTCAAATAAGTGTTGGCTGTGTAATATTAAAAGGACTAAGGCTAATCTATATCTATACTATACTATATTTTACTATCGGCACTTTTGTCCCGAATTGTCAGAGGTCATTCAGTGTAAAAGGAACAAGAAGCCATTCTGAAATCACATAAAACTGATCGGCTGCATCAGAAGTCACACACTTCCCAACTATATAGTAGGTGAAAACTATAGCAACAGGCAACTAATCATAAACTCAATAATGGTTACTTTATAAAAAATTCATACAATTTACAAAGCTGCAGAAACTTTCAAGCTCTGTTTAGTTTCAGTTCCTGATGAAAAACAGTTAAAACGTCCATATTATGCCCTTTATAGGCTCTACTAGAACAGGTTTTCCTGTTTGAATGTTGATTATTCTCCTCATATTCTCCACTGTTGCGGCTCCTCTCTTCCCAGTCTGTCAGTAACGCTCTGTTTACTTCCTGTCTCTATGAAGCCCCTCCTTCTGAAGAACACACTGTGCTCTGATTGGTCGGCTGGATCAGTGTGTTGTGATTGGTCGAGAGCTTCGAGTGTTTGGGAAATGTCCCGTGCCACTTACCATAACCGACAGTTTATATATCTTACTATATATCTACACTATACTATATCTTACTATCGGCACTTTTGTCCCGAATTGTAAGAGGTCATTCAGTGAAAAAGGAACAACATCTACACTAGGGCTGTCACTTTTGTGAAAAAATCCTGTTCGATTTTTGAGACATATGTGTTCATTGAATCGATTGTAAAATCGATTTTCCATGTCTAAAGACGTTTCCATTTTAAACGCCAAATATGGGCAAATCCACAGACAACTAACAGGCATTAGGACGAACGTAAAGAGGGCGCTGGAGACGCACAAGTCAGCAAATATTCCTGATGATTTATTGGCGTGAAGTTTCGTGCACAATGACAAACAGGAGTGCAACATTCTCGAAAAGCAATAAGCAGAGTGGACTGCCATAGCATCAATGAAAAACATCACTGCAGTCTTCAACATGGCTGTTTTTACGGTTAGAAAAGTCAAACAAATGTTGTTGACCGTAGCCTGAATCTGTATCTGTATGCATGAGACTGTCTGAATACCGGCAGAATTCACATGTTTGTAGTAAAAATAGAAACATTATGCAGAAGTATAATGTGTGTTTGTCATGGTGTGTTCACACCGGAAGTATAATGTGTGTTTGTCATGGTGTGTTCACACCGGTTCACACCTTTAAAATCGATTCCCTATTTTCGTTTTCGAAACTTGTGTTGGTTGGTCCGATCGATTGTGCAATCGATTTTCGAACGTAAAGTGACAGCCCTAATCTACACACATTCATACTATATAGAACATAATTAATTAGCGGTCCTGAAGTAAGTGTACCTAGGTTACTCGAGACAACATGTGGTTTCGGACACAGCCAAGGTCATTCGACAGTCTGTGACATCATCAAAAGGCGCCCTGAAGGCCGTGTGGTGCTGCAGCAAAGTGAGTTTATTGCTCAAAAATATTTAATAATTTCACCTTTTCAAACACGTCATTCAGTGAAATGCCAGAAAACACTTTTATTGTTAGATTTTTTTGTAATTGTGAATAGTTGTGATTAACTGGTCAAGTTCACTGTTTAATATAGTTGATCGCCTGCAATATAAGCTAAGCAGAAGTTTCATCATTCAGGGTAATGTTTATTGTCATTCGGTGTAATGCAAATCCTCTGTTACACCACAGTGTCGTCCATTACACTAAAGGACACAATCATATATTTTAGCGTTTTATTTACAGTTAACGAGTTTGTTTGCCCATAAAATCTTTAAGATATTAGGTTAAACTTATTTGGCTTGCTGTCCACTGAAGAGGGGCTCGATGAAGCAGCTTCAACTCGAGCTCTGATATACCCCCCCCCCCCAGTGGCAAAATGTAGGATATAATAATTGAAGGGCAAGGAACCTGAGATGAAGGTGGAGTTTGGGGAGGTGGAGGGATACTGGAACAGCTGATGCTAGAGAGAGGTAAGCGGCTGCTTATATACTCAGGCTGTTGATTGAAAGATTAGATGGGCTCACTCCTCCCTAACTTACGTTTAGGAACTTCATATAAATGAGGAATGCTGACAAATATGTGACAAACTTAATTAATATTATATATTTAATGCATTTGTGTTGTTGTAGTTGTGTTATAGATGTATTTTAGATGTACTGTATTGAGCGGCACTCTCAGCAATGGGACAAGAAAGGCATTGAGGATTGCGATTGTCAGAATAATAGCTTACTAATGTTTCTGAACAGAGTTACAAGTTCAAGAGAGGGGATTCTCCATCCAAAATACCCATCCTGATCAACAGAACGCATTCATAAATACAGCTGAAAGCAGACATTTTTAGTCAGAAACAAAGTGACAAGCTGAGCAAGCATTGCAGGGAGCATCAGAACAGAATAAAATGCTTATTATTTTCAACATCTGCTTCTGCCGTCATTTACTTAAAATACAGACAAATACAAAAATTTTGCAATAATGGAAACAATGACAATATTCGTACACAGAGTAACAGATATATTTATGTAAAAAATAAACATTATACTTATTCTGACCTGTACTTATTAAAATATATGAAGCAATATGTGATCATACTAAATTTTATTAAATTTTAAATTATTTTTTAGCTCATTACAAAAACTTCTTGCTGACAAATGGGTAAAACCTAGTGGTTTGAAGGATAATGGCAAAGTATATATAAAAAAAATACAATGAATTAGTATTTGGGGTCTTTTAAATTGACATCAAATTATTCTTGTTTTAGCCTAAATAAAAATTAAAGATCGTTTTGTTTTATAAAATGTTCACTGAATGACATTTTAGTTTGGTGTCTTTGGTAAACCATGGTAAAATGTATGATAGTTGTTTCTTCTTGTTTTGCTCAGAAAAATATCAAATGAAACAGGACACTCTCATGTATGGGGGGGGAGGGGGCACATTTAAAGCTGTATTACACTTTTTTTGATGCTTGAAACCTTTTCGCCTTTGAATTAAAACTACTCTGCCACCAAAACACATCTATCAACAACAACAACAAAAAAGTAGTGAGCAGAATAACTCTCAACACTGTCTTACAGTAATAAGACTGTCCTTCATTTTCTTTATGTAACAGGCTGAAACACGACGGAGAAGTGTCAGGCACAGATGATGTTTTACACTGGAAAACCTCTGCATGACATCAATAAGACAAAAACACCCCTGACCCTCTCGTCGCACGAGGGGACGCGTCTTCAGTTACACATCTCCTCCTCTCTGAAAGACTGAAACACAACCCTCACTGCAGTGCGAGCCTTTGTTTCATCTCGCGTTCTTCTGGAGATCATTCTGAAACTCTATGCAAATCCTTCATTTCTGCTTAATGTATTCACATTTCTGCACATAGCACTGGTGCTACAGAGGTTTTGAACGTTTTGTAGCACAAGTAAAAAATAAATAAAAAATCTATAAAATATAAAACAGAGTACTTAATAAATATAATAATAATAACAATTATTAGGGCCCAAGCCCTGAAAGGGCGAAGGCCCTATTGTTTCCGTAAGGATTATTATTTTTTTTTTTTTTTTTTTTCTTCATTATTTTTTTTTTTGCCTTTTTGCCACTTTTGGGGCCCTTAACATGCTCAAAAACTCTTGAAATTTTGCACACACGTCAGAACCTGCGGCCATCAGGGCCGGGCTGAAGCTGGTACTGGGGCGTGGCAGGGGGGCTCGACAGCGCCCCCTGGAATGGGGTCCGAAAACTTGGTCCATAAATCAAACACGCTTGCATGTAATAATATGAAACTCAGTACACATATAGATCTCATCGGGCCGAACAACTTTCGTGCTCTAAGTTTTACAAAAGCCCAACAGGAAGTCGGTTATTATACGTTGTTTGGAAAACGCATACAATGGAATGTGAAATACTCCTCCTAGGGATTTCATCCGATCGCCACCAAACTCGGTGAGAATAAAGTCAAGACATTGAGGATGAATTCTTGCGAACGGATTTTTGATATCTCAAACGGTTTGGCCGTGGCGAGGAAACGAATTTATGGCGAATAATGGGACACAGGAAGTGTGTTATAACTTCTGCATACATTAACTGATCTTGATGAAACTTCAGCAGTGTGTTCGTTGTAAGAGGCCGATCACATGGATGTGACTATTGTGAGTCAAAGTTATAGCGCCACCAACTGGCAGCAGGAAGTGTGTCACTTTCAAAATGCTTTGAAGTCACCCTCTTAATTTTACCCGATTTGCTTCAAACTTTATGTGTATAATGTAAACACAGGGCAGATGTAGACCTGTGAAAGGATTATTGATATCTTAGATACTGTTGCCGTGGCAACGCATCAAGTTTTAATATTCTTTTCGGATGCGTTTGAGACTCTTAACATGCTTGAAATTGGATGAAACTCGACAGACACATAACACGTATTAGCCAGTAGACATGTGAAAAGTTTCAGAAACGGGCGTGGCAGGGGGGCTCAACAGCACCCTCTTGAACAGGGTCTGAAAACTTGGTCCATATATCAAACACGCTTGCATGAAGTAATATGAAACTCGGTACACATATAGATTTTGTCGGGCCGAACAACTTTCCTTCTGACAAGTTTCACGCCAGCCCAACAGGAAGTCAGCTATTATGGGTTGTTTGGAAAACGCTTGCTGTGGAATGTGATGTACTCCTCCTAGAGAATTCATTCAATCACCTCCAAACTCAGTCAGCATGAAGTAAAGACATTGAGGATGCTAAATTGCGGACGGATTTTTGATATCTTGAACGGTTTGGCCGTGGTGAGGAAACGAATTTATGGCGAGAAAAGAGAGACACGAAGTGTTATAACTTCTGCATACATCAACTGATCTTGATGAAACTTCAGCAGTGTGTTCGTGGTAAGAGGCCGATCAGATGGATGTGACTATTGTGAGTCAAAGTTATAGCGCCACCAACTGGCAGCAGGAAGTGTGTCACTTTCAACATGCTTTTGACAAAAGTGGGGGGGTTAGTTTTAAATACAGTAAAAAAAAAAAATTTTTATATTGTTCTCATCAAGCCGGACAACTTTCTAATTTACATTCATTAGCTCAGAGCAAAAGGAAGTCAGATATTTTGGTCTGAATGTGGATTTTTTTGCAAAATCAGCCTATGAATTTTTAGCCACTCCTCTTAAACTATTTATTTTATTCCCACCAAACTTTTTCAACATGATGAAAATACATTAAATATGCTAAATTGTGAACGGATTATAAATATCTCAAACGGTTTTGCTATGGCGAGGGATTAAAGTAATGTCCAAAAAGGAAAAACTAAAAGCCTCAAATTTTCTAAAAATGTAATTATATACCATTTATTTCTATATAAAAGTATACAAACATCACAACTAAACATTTTATTCTTTTTTTTTTTCAATTTAAGAATGAATTTTAAGTTTAAAAACTGCCAGAATGGTTGTTTAGTCTAAACAATACATAAATAAAGTCAAACATAGTGCTATACTGCCCTCTTGTGTTCAAAATCAGGTAGGCCTATTATATCTATATATAAATATACTAGGTATGTGACGGTGAGAATATTTTACCACCGGTTAACTGACGTGTGACACCGCTGGGGGCTTTTTAATCGCTAACTTAAAAACTAAAGTAAAATATGTTCTTCCGCACTGACATTTATATTGGTTGAGCGAGCGTTTCAAATGAATTCCTATGGAAGTAGGAATTAACTGAAAAACGTTCACTCTGTTCTGCTCGTTCCTCGCCGTGGACGTGCACCGTTATGAATGCCCGTGCAGCCATGAGCATTTTAGTTTCATTTTAAAATTAGCGCCTTTCGGGGGGTGGATTGCTTGAAATTATTTTACAAAAGCACAATTTTGTGTTTTATTGCAACTGTACACAAATATAAGTTAACACTTTGCAGTTTGAATGTCGTCCTGTATAATGATGGAGTATGTTTTTATGTGTCTACTGTTCAATCGCGCCCACGCCACACACACACACACACACACGGTTTACTATCTTTGTGGGTACTCTCCATGGACTTAATGGTTTTTATACTGTACAAACTGTATATTCTATCTCCTCACACTAACCCTACCCCTAAACCTACCTATCCCATAAAACTTTCTGCATTTTTACATTTCCAAAAAAACTCATTCTGTATGATTTATAATCTTGTTTACCCATGGGGACCTCTATTTAGGTCCCCACTGTGACACGAGTCCCCATGAGTCTGTGTGCATTCAGGTTAAAGTCCCCACCGGGATAGAAAAACATGAACACACACACACACACACACACACACACACACACACACACACACACACACACACACACACACTCCAGCATTACAATCTTGACATCGCAGCCTGTTCATTATAGCCTTAATAAAATATAATAATAAAATAGTCAACCTAACATATAAAAATTGTTCTGCTCGTTCCTCGCCGTGGACGTGCACCGTTATGAATGCCCGTGCAGCCATGAGCATTTTAGTTTCATTTTAAAATTAGCGCCTTTCGGGGGGTGGATTGCTTGAAATTATTTTACAAAAGCACAATTTTGTGTTTTATTGCAACTGTACACAAATATAAGTTAACACTTTGCAGTCTGAATGTCGTCCTGTATAATGATGGAGTATGTTTTTATGTGTCTACTGTTCAATCGCGCCCACGCCACACACACACACACACACACACACGGTTTACTATCTTTGTGGGTACTCTCCATGGACTTAATGGTTTTTATACTGTACAAACTGTATATTCTATCTCCTCACACTAACCCTACCCCTAAACCTACCTATCCCATAAAACTTTCTGCATTTTTACATTTCCAAAAAAACTCATTCTGTATGATTTATAATCTTGTTTACCCATGGGGACCTCTATTTAGGTCCCCACTGTGACACGAGTCCCCATGAGTCTGTGTGCATTCAGGTTAAAGTCCCCACCGGGATAGAAAAACATGAACACACACACACACACACACACACACACACACACACACACACACACACTCCAGCATTACAATCTTGACATCGCAGCCTGTTCATTATAGCCTTAATAAAATATAATAATAAAATAGTCAACCTAACATATAAAAATTACACTGCTCTAAATAGTCAGTAGTACAATTCGTACATTCACAGTAAGCACCCCTCGCTCCACTGTGATGTTTCCAAGCAAATTTTTGCGCATGTGAAGAGGATGATTTTTTCCATCAATATTGGAACACGAGTGAAGAACAAAGCCTATAATAAAGAATAGTTTAGCATCCAAATACATCGCAAATGTTGAAACATTTTGATTCTGATGAGAGGGTTACGTGAGCCCAACACTGCTTACTTTCATTTTTACTTTTACATTAAATTTAAAGGATTTGTTGTGGAATATTTTGAGTGTATCATAAAATCTGAATAAAAAAATAATAATAATAATAAAAAAATAAAAAAATGAATGAATGAATGAATAAATAAATAAATATATATATGTATGTGTATATATATATATATATATATATATATATATATATATATATATATATAGCTGCGAGCAGCGATAAAGGGCCAAAGCCGGCGGCACCGCCACCCTAAAGGCACCGGGGTTGCGGTGCCACCGGCTTGGGCCCGTAATCGCTGCTCGCAGCTATATTTATTATTATTGTTATATTTTAAAGAAAAAGAGTTAAAAATTAATCAACACTACATGACATACCAAGGTCGTGACCATGTCTCCAACATTTGAAATGTTCGCAAATAAAATTTGCATTTTAAAACATGCACACAATCACACTTAATCATATGCATATTATGCCAAAATCAACTTGCATTCATATTTCCTCATTCAGTTAATGTCACATTCAATTACTAAACACTTCAAATGAATCACATAAATTACAAAGGCTATTTTTTATTCAAAACAGCGAAATTTGACAAAATAAAAATTCTGTTTGCGTGACTGGATGTTACTGTCGGTCATTTAACATCTCCATCGTGATATTAAATGCTTAGCTACTTATATAATACCTCACACTTTAAAACCGCAGCACAGTACTGCAACTCACACTCGTTTACTGTGAACACTAAAACCACGCCTTCTTTAATTTGATAGGCCATCGCAATCATTTTGACATTGACGAGCACTGTAGACCACTGAGGCAGAGAAGCCGAAAAATGTAACTTTTTTTAACTTTTTTTTCGTAGTAACAACAAACAGAGGGGCATTTATAGTCCAGTCATTTTAAGCCAGAATGGGGGTCAACCTTGAACATATTGCAACAGAAGCAAACTCAACTGATTTTGTATCCTCAATATGTCCTGAGTAAGGGAAAAAAAGCCCTGAAGAATCCCATTAGGGGAAAGTTTCGAAAAAGACCCAAATATAGTCTATTCATACGCCTATTCATTCTTCTTCTAACATGAATAGGGTAAAAATTTTAACCTTTAGATATCACCATGAAAATTACTGAGTTGATTACTTACATCAAGACAAACAAAAAATGTATCACAAGTTTTTTTAAATTGTTTGTTAACATGGACAAACGGTGCATAATCTAATTACGTATGTGCTACTTTGCATAAATACCACAACAGATCTAAACATTGGGTATAGCCGGGTGAAAATGTCTTGTTGAATCTTGTTGACATATAACAGTAAAATACTTAATGTTAAGGTCTGACTGAACCCATAGAGGCAGGAAGAAGTACTTTAAACCAGCCTTTATTTCATAAAATGACTGGACTATTATTCTGTATTTGATTATGGGGGGATTATGTAGTGTGTGTGTTTATTGCATCAGCTCGCTCTGCTTGTTCAATACGACTACATCACCGCACGCAGGAATACGTATCTTGCAACTGGAAAAGCTCGAGTGTTATGAAAACAGCTGAGCTAAAATGAAAGGAGCGGTGCTTTACTCCTACTCTTCCTCCATTGTCAAGATCAAACAATCAAGAGCAGGGCGTTCACAGTCCCACACTCTTCTTTGAGCGCTGACTGGGTGTGTTTTCCTGATGTCACACAGGGCCTGGAGAGAGCTTTAGAAACGCAGGCGCACCTTCTCTTCTCTCCTAACAAAGAGAGGGTGAGTGTGACCCACTCCACACTCACAGCCTTTGATAACGGCTCTCTGAGACAGCGAGAGAGAGAGAGGAGAGTCGGCCGGCTGGTTTACTGAGGAGACGTCTCCTCTGTAGTTTAACCTGTCCCCACGCTTTCCTTCCACACCATTTTACAGCGCTTAAGAACAAAAGACACGAGTCGGCAGCATGTAATTACCCGCGAGTGTGTGCGACAATCTCTCATCCTCACTTTTACTCACCGCATCTCTCTCCCCCCGACGATAAAACGCTTTATACATGATTACCTGACACTTAAAAACACAATGTTTTTCTCCTCCACGCTGCAGCGGGGAAAAGTTTGATGTGTTCATATGGCGCCGGCCATGAAATGTCAGGATATGAATAAAAATGCGGTTTCCCGTTCCGGAGAGCAAAGCGCTTCCACGGGTAATCGTCTAAGCGGAAAGCTCTGGTACGGCTGAGCGCTGATGGATTCAGGAATAAACGGGGAAAAAGTGCTGTGGAAAGGGCAGCGAGGCCTGCGTTTATATCACAGCGGAGGGAGTGATGGAATCTGGACATAAGCTGATTTACGAAACGGGAGAAGAATATGAAAAGACTGAGTTAAGAACTGGGAAAATGATGACTAGGTGTGTGTGTGTGATAATGGGGTCCAGGGAGGATGGTGTTCTTCAACTATAGCTGTCGCAGTGTTTGAGGTTTCTCAGATGCGTTTGAGGAACTGCAAACAATCAAGTGTGGTCCGCCGAAGTGCTGAGAGTGCAGGATCCAGTTCTCGTATAATCTCTTCCCGACTCAGAGTTTGGATGAAGCCCAGGTGAGATGACGGTGAAAAATGAATGGCTTGAAGCTCCACGGTGAAGGTTTTCTGTCACCCTGTTGTAAATGTTCTGCTCTGGCTTCTTAACCAGCTGGACTTCACAATGACTTTTTAACCAATGTTTGGGCATCAGTTCTCCTCAGGGTCTGGATGTGCTCAACTCAATGTGTGGCAACTCCTTCTAAAAGCCAACCAATAATGTGTCTTTAAAAATTCATTCTCTATAGACCTTATGAGCCAGAGAAACGAGGGTGCCGCCATCTTTAAAATATTGTCTTTTTACGTTTTTGCGGTCGCTCTGTATATTTCTATGGCGCTGCTGTCCAGGAGTAATTAACTTCTGAAGAGGATTTACTTAATGTAAAGTTAACGAACGTTATCATGAGGACTGTAATGTTTAAAGCAGATGACTTAACAAATGTAAGTCGACCGGGAAGATTGGAAAACGAGCCGTTCAATAATAAACATGCAAAATCGCTGTGAAAATACAGACCGGAAGTCAAAAGACAATGAGCGGGACTACATAAGGTCTATAGCAGAGAATGCAACCAGTTCAGAAACTTCCGGCTTCTGAACTGGTTGCAGTTCCACTCTGGCTTCACATGAGGGCGCTCACAGGACGAGTGCAGAATGAATGGAGGTCTATGGCGCTATACCTCTCAAAATCCACTTTTCTCAGGATATAATTTTTTGTCTAGTAATTTGAATGTTGTATTCGAAAGGAGATGCAAAGAAATTACACATTGCTGGGTGTTAGATTTTTTAGAGTCACTTATTTGCTTTAAAAAGTCTTTTAAAATGTCAAAGACGTCACACACATCGTACGACCAGAGATACTGCTTTACGGCAATCCTTCAGTCACTCTGGTGCTTTTAGCTCTGCACTTTCTTTTCTCTCGAGGCATCGACAACACAGCTGACACAGGCAAACACACGAGCTAGAAAAAAAATTGTTTTGTTTGTTTCTGGTCCCGCTTCGGATGCCACGATGCCATCAAGCAGTGTCTCTGGTCGTAATCAGTCCTTCACTGACCAATCAGCGTTCATTAGCAGAATGCTAGCGTGTTATGGGCAACAACAACTCAACCTGTAAGAAATCGAAGGACATAAGTACTCGTTCATTCAACTTTCGACCTATAACCCATGTTGAACTTGCAAAACCTACAATCAAATCTGAGATTTCTCAACGGCAATCGGGTGAAAGAGACAAATTTAGCCGTCTAGCTCCATTCATTATGCACTCATGGGCGATCGCCCCCAGTGGAACTCTGGTGGAACTACAACCAAAAAATTCGGTACAATAGGACTTAACAGGGAGTGGCCAGGCTCTCCATAGACGGGCTCTGTCTGTAGCAATGAATTAACATGATTGCTGAAAGAAAGTTTTGTGAGAGGAACCTCTGACCGGACCGCAACCTCTCTAATTCATGCCAAGAATTTCTGCTTTTCACTCCTCAGAAATCCAATTGATTTGGAAACAGCCGTATCCCCAGACTGGCCCAGGGCCGTGCGCTGTTCAAGAGTTGACTTCTCCAGTCAAGGTAAGAAGATTAAAACAGAGAAGCAGACTCGACAGCAAAGCCCAGATCCACCGGTTGTCTGTTTACTTGCGAGTGGAAACCTGTCAGACAGGTAATGCACAGATGCACTCTCCAGCTCTCGTGTTTCAGTGAAATGAGGCCTATATGTCGTTACACAATAAATCCACTCTGTTGTGTCTGTGAGTGACACAACACTATCAGCTGACAGTCTGCCATATGATATATCCCTCAATGAATCATACCTGTGATTCCAGCCAGCACTACGACACCAAACCAACAGGTTCTCTCTCAGAAAATGGCAAAAACGTAAGAGTAGTTGGCATGACATTAAAAGCATGCACTGCACAAAATCATTGCCTCAATTAGTTTTTTTGTCTAAATGAGACAAAGATGCATTTATTTGAGAGATTTACTTGCATTTACTTGCATTAAAGTCTTAAATTAAATGTATTTTTTTATCTCGTTATGACCATTTGAAACTAATTTTTTTTGTATTTGCGTTTATACTTGTATCTGAAGGTAAAATCTTCATGTCGAATGAAAGAAGTTCATGTGCATGTTGTATTTCCTGCGGCGTACATCTCATATAACACTGTAGCAGAGCGCAGACTTACAGCATGTCACAGCCTGCAATCACAGCAAACACACACACACAGTAAAAGGTGTTTAATGGCACTGATGTGAGTGTTTTGTTGAGGCCAAATCTGCAGATTTTCTGGTCAGCAGAGTTTCACTGTCCACATCTGCAGGAGGCGATAAGCCATAAAAATGACCCACATTTGGCAGAACACTCGAGCCCGGGACACACCAAGCCGACGGATGGCCGGCGGGCAGTTTTTGTGCGTCGGTCGATTACGTGTTCTCAGTATGTTCCACACCGTCGGCAGAAATTGGTCCTCGTCGGCTCTTAATTCGGCCGATTCGACATGTTGAATCGGCATCGGGCCGTCGGTGAGAGAGAGAACTCTGATTGGCTGCTCAGCTAAGGGTGCTTTCACACCTGCCTCATTTAGTTCGGTTGAATGGCACTTGAGTTCGTTTTCCCCATTGGTGCGGTTCGTTTGGGCTGGTGTGAATGCGGCAATCGCACTCGGGTGCGCACCAAAAGCTGATCTCGGTACGCTTTCAAACGAAC
>NC_138231.1:43141898-43154398 GCF_964197995.2 Scardinius erythrophthalmus
TCTTTTCGCGATATATTAGGTGCAAAACTAACTTGTGCACTTGAAACTCAGTGGCGGCGAGAGGAAGGGGGGCGGGAGCGGGGGTGTTCAACGGAGCTGTTTTATTGGTTGGCGCCTAGCCAATGAAATGAGACTTCTTTTGTACGCGATGATGTCACGAAACCCGCGTCCTCTGGGACGTTCTGAACGTGGCTTAATGCATTAGACAGTGATATTAAAAGAAATACATGATATTATCAAACTCAGTAAACACCACACTAATAATGCATGCTATGTACAGAAAAGCAGATGAGCACAGAATATGAACGCAACACGTTTAATTACAGCGTTTTCCTCGTACATGTTAAGCGTTAGAAATAGCTTAATGTGGCTTAATGCATTAAGACAGTGGTATTAAAAGACCAAACTCAGCAAACACCATATGTACAGAAAAGCAGATTTGATGAAAGAAAGCAAATTTGTAAATTTTAGCGTACAAGTACGAATATTTATTGCACAAGTTCTCAAACACTGAAAATTGTAAAAACTTTCAGCCTTTAATGTTTAAACCGGACTCAGACAATGATGGAGAGACTCAAGAAGAAGTGACAACATGTAGAAGCAACAGGACATTTCTGAATGGTAGTTGATGAATTTATGAAGCTGATGTGTAGTTACCTTCTAGTCATTAATTAGCATATTGTCATGATAATCTATAAATCACGTTCCTGGGGTTTATGTGCATTTTAGTGAAGAAGCTCATTGTAGTCTCTACCAGCCGTTTGTTGTAGTTCTTAAAATTGTATTTCTGTAAAAGCAAATATCTCCCTTTGCTCTGAACTTTGAGCATTGTAACTTTGCAGATGTTGTTTATGCTCAAACAGCAACACTACACACTAACTAAAGTTAGAAAAGTCAAATCATAATCAACCACCCCTTTAAGAGTTCCATATGTACATCAGCTCTATTGTGATTAGTTAACGTGTGTGTAGCAGCATGAAATAAATGTTAACATTTACATTTAATCATTTAGCAGACGCTTTTACAAATGAGGAGAGCAAAATAAGCAGTTAAACTAACAATAGGACAACAGTGCTATGACCCTTTCCCAGTTTAGTCTAACGCAGAGAAGAGAAGAGAAGAGAAGAGAAGAGAAGAGAAGAGAAGAGAAGAGAAGAGAAGAGAAGAGAAGAGAAGAGAAGAGAAGAGAAGAGAAGAGAAGAGAAGAGAAGAGAAAGTGTTAGTATTAATGTATCAAGTGTTGCCATTTCTGTTAACACTGAACACTACTAAAATAACCTTCCTCCTCTGTTGGCATGTGATTCCACAGACAGATCAACTGGGATTCTTCTAAACAAAACCCACCATTGACCTTTCTTTCTTTCTCTTGCGTACAGAGTTTAACATCCCGAGAGAGAGACTGTCAGAGAGAGAGAGAGAGAGAGGGTTGTAAATCCCTCACAGGCCGGTAAAAGAGCATGTTGGGTTTAAGAACGAGTGTTGAGGACCAAATGACGGCGGGGAGTTTGGGAAACTTTATGGCAGCGTTTAAAGCGCAGGAGTCATTGACTTCACACACCATACGCATGAATCACTCAGAGGAGCTGATCTCTCACTGGCTGGAGACGCATGTGTAATGTAATATGAGAGCTGCAAATCAGTGGAACCAGTGTGTGTGTGTGTGTGTCTCAGGTCAGAGTCATTTAATACCGCCGCACACATTCCACACTCCTCCACGCAGCAATTAACCGAGCTGATCCCAGACCAGCCAAACTTCCAGTCTTATCCCAACATCACAATACACTTTGGGTGGGACCATCTCACTTCATGCTTCATTCTTCAGAACTAATCTCACATGCAGTCATTAGGAGCATAAAAGAGCTCGGAGACACGGAGCGATTCTGTTCCACCCTCGGCTCTCCTCTCTGTCTTTATCTTCCTCCTCGGCCCTGTCTCTCCGCATTACAGTCTTCTGCCTCGGTTTGGCCGTCTCTCACCCTAACAATGTCTCTCCTGACCTTGAATGAAAGAAATTAGCGACTGATGAGCAATGCAGATCAGGGCGATTAACAGACAGCACAGATAAAAATAATTCAAGAGCGTGTCATGTCTCCGCCACAGGCTCCATTCATCTGATCATGTTCGGTCACTATCTAGGTAACAAATGCCGCACATATACAGTCTCAATGAAATCTGAAGGTGAGTCTTGTCCATGCCAACTTGCAGACAAAACAGAGCAAAAATATTGATGACTCGTGTAGTACTACACAGATTTTTGTCCAATCAAATGCTGTCTTGAATGAAAACATCCCGGCGTCTGATACCACATGCAACGACTAGTAAGTGGCAAATCATTGCTCATGGCTGTGACGTAATTACAACCCACTGGCTTTTTAAAAATGTGACAATCGCTTCGATATGTCCTGCCCAAGCTTCTTGTTTCAACCAAGATGGACGACGCACCTTCACTCTCTTCCATTGCAGAAAAGTGAAGCCACCAATGTCCCAACATGCCGCTGACATCTTGTGCAAATTTGGGACCTTATTCTGCGCAGTAGTGAACGTTAAGCTGCGTTATCCTGCAGAAATGGTCGGTACAGTCGGTGTGAAATAAACAGTTATGGAAATGTAGAAATTAAAATTGAAGCTCAAATCTCCTCCCGAAAATCCCCCAAAAAGTCTGTTGGTGCCTCAGTGATCACAGTTGTCAATCACCATCACATCCCCGTTTTTATAGCATCAAATAACTAACTAAGACAAACTAACTTAAAAAAAAAGCTAAGCTAAGCTACCTAAATTGACAGAAAACATCTTTGGAAAACATTTATTTGAAGTGTAATTTGATTCTTTAGATTGCCTAACGTCAATAGACTTCATGGGGAGGGCAGTCGATCTCCCCCTGGTGGCTGGTCCCAGTATAGCTCATAAACCATTATGAGCTATACTGGGACCAGCCACCAGGTTGCGATCGAGACACTTTGGCTTCACTTTCCAGGACTCGTGTGGCACGCTTGGTTTCAACTAGTGGTCACGGATCAAGCCAGCAATCTTGAGGTTACCAGCAGATCTTGTGTTGTTAGTCTAAAGACTCCTCAAAACCACATAAATATGGCCTTGGTAAGGATCTGGTCTCAGTTTAGGGTCTCAGACAAAACCACAGTCTTTTTCAGACGCACATAGGGTAATAATCGGCTCAAGCACTTTCATCACTGTGTCTTCACTTTTCAGGAACTGCATGGCTCTGAATGGCTACTGAGCTGCAGTGTTTGACGAGAACGCTGCGATGTTCAGCATTCCCTCTGTTCCAGTTCTGGCCTGGTTCTTTGGTTTCATGTTGTGGTATGGATGGGTCTGATATTGAATAACGCTGGTTATCAGCCCTGAGCGTTAACCTGCTGAACTGGGATCAGGTTTCTCACCTGCGCTCTGAACTCACGGTGATCTCAGGTCAGTATCAGGTTCCCAGAGAAGCTTCTTCAGCACTCAGATTAAAGTCTTCATCCCTCCTTATTCATAGTGTAGATCACTGCTTAATTAAATCATTATATAGCAGCTCCCTGTTTAAATTACTAGAGGTGACCAAAATCTTTAAGTCATTTTCAAACACAGTAAAGAACAGCAACACGTTATAGTAATTCTGCCTGAAATCAGAGACGCTGCTAACTGAAATTAAAGGCATGCCATTATAGCAATGTTTAAAGTTCAGGAAAGAAGGAACGTAAAACTTTAATCACAAAATAAACAAACAACAAAACAAAAGTAAAGTGACAGGCCCTCACAGACGACTGCCGCTTCAAAACCCCAACATTAAGTCCAGGCCTGGTCCTCTCTCATCCTTCACTGTCTTCCCTTCTCCTTTTATCCTTCCGGAGCTCCTCTGTGGGACTCGAGACCGGTGTGGGTCGCAGGTGATGCTCATTAATACTCGCGCCTCGTTCCCACAGCTCTCGGCCCCGCCCTACTTGCAACAACCATATACTTCTCAACATCCTCGCTTAAAAAGACTTCTAATTAAACTTGAAAAATGTTAAACTCATAATAAGCGGTTCATTTTTTACTCAAGGCACGGGATTGTATCTTCACTGATGCTTTTTGGGAGTTAAAAAACAACAACCATCATCTAAATCCATTCATTCGGATGTATCCGAGCATCAGACTTTTCACCTGAAACATCTGGTCTTATTTTCATTAATACTTTTGAGCTTGTTCTGGCTGTAAACAAACCCAACCAATTTTTAAATCTCTAATTGCACTTTAGTTTTCAGTATGTGAACATACCTAAGAAAGTACTGGATAATATAAGGTTACTACATGGGTTAGGTTTAGGGGTTAGTACCTAGTCATTGCTTATTGTAATTACTATAATAAATACATAGTATGTACATGTGGAACAGGACTGTAACCAAATCTAAGTGCAACCAAATCTTTTCATAGAACAAAACCAACCAATATTCAAATATCTCAATTGCCTTTAAACGCTCAGATGTGCTCGAATCACTGCGGCACTGATATGTGCCAGCCAACACTATAAATTCAATGTAGATCTCAATCTGTAGGACGACACATATCATTTTATACTGTCATATCGCCCAGCACTAGAACTTTCTCTATGGTAAAGCGTTAAGGCATTATAGACATAACAGTATGACTTTTTATAAAGCTGTTTTGAAAATGATGTATACTGTGAAATGTGATGCACAAATAAATTTGACGTATTTAATATTCTATCTATACATGATTATATGATCAATTATTTATATTATATAATATTCGAACAGCAGCTGCTTTATAGGACTGTGTTTACAAACTCTGCTTTTAACTATATCACCAATTTCCACTTTGTTCTGTCTTTCTCTCTCCTTCTCTGCTGTCTTTCATGTGTGTCCAGGCATACAGGGCTTCTGCTGATCACTGCCCGAGGACACACTTACAGGCCTGACGGACACGACAGAGAGAGAGAGAGAGAGAGAGAGAGAGAGAGAGAGAGAGAGAGACCCACGGCCAAACACTGCCGCCAACACTCAGCACGCTGGGAAAGGATTTACCCTGCTCCAGTACCACACACACAACAGATACACAACAAAGCATTTTCACATCAAATCACTTCAAGGTTTTTTTTTTTTTTTTTGCCCAGATATGAAACATCTCTGCTTTTGTTCAGTAAAACACTTGGTTGCTTCAGGAAACACAAGCCACGTGATATGAAGTGTACGAATGTTATAAAAAAACTGAGATCGGCTTCCAGACCTTGAGGCTCTCTGTTGTCTGATGTTCGGGAAAGATGACATGTAAAGAAACAAAACGGTAATGCTAGCATGATTATAAACCACTAACTTTGCAATTTACTTGCTAAAAACAATGAATCTCAATTGAAACACCCACATCTTGGTGAAATCCTGACTGAAATGTGGTGCTCTATTGCATCTTTCCCAGTAGAAAGGTGTAAATTCGGACTTTCTGGGTCGCAGCACAAACTCTGCAGAACTTCAGCTCTCGAACGGCTGTCGTAAACCACTGCCGTATGCAAAATCTGCTGAACAGTGACGAGCCAACGCTTTGACCAATTGTGCGATGAGCTACAGAATTATATGGGGAATTACAAGCTGCTGAATATCAAAAATCTGCCCTTTGAGGATCTTCATTAAACACTGAGATCTGCGGCGACTGAAGGAGGTCGACTCGACTGCGCTCAAATCAGTACACAAACCCTCGGACACACACTGCGCTGATAACATCCCATCATTCTCCTGACACAAAGAACCACGTCAGGTTACATTAGTTACATTAAACTGGGCAACTACAGAGAGATACAGACAGAGTGAGACCCAGCGCTGCATCTTCCACTGCCACTTTCAATTAAGCAGCAGGAAAACTTCCTCCGGTCACAGCACCACAAACAATAGCCCAACTATCCCAAGAGTTTCGTTGCAATTTGGTCTGTGAAGCTTTTCAATTTAATGAACAATTAACAGCCCATTTGAAATGAGGAGTCCTCCTGAAGTCTACATACCAAAACAGTCATCATTTACTTTTTAATGTCTATTTTTCACACTCTCTGAATCTTACAATTAAATAGGTTGTTTTTGCTACTGCACCTTTAATATGTCTATATGTAAATAACCTCTGTTGTGATTGGCTAACCTCCATATATCTGTTTAGTGCACACTGTTGTTCTTCAGTGAGGGTGAAGTTGCATAAATGCTGAATTTCTGTACGATGTATGATAAGTAAAAAACAATGTCATCATGGCTGTGATGTTGTGAAGATTTCTAAGTCAGTTTAGTTTCAATAAATGTTCAGAGACAACAGGGGAAAATATGACTACCCGTGTAGTCATAGATAAGATAATAAAATAAATACACTTTTAAAAGGAGGAGAAAGTGCTTCCCGTAAATTCCTATGTATACAGTAATTATTAAATACAGTAAATGAGCATTTGTAGGGCGTTTTTGCTAAATTAGACAAATGCCAAATAGGGAAATTGCTTTTGAACCACTGTGTCTCCACAGTGTCTGCTTTTGTTGTCTCCACTACATGTCTAATGTGAGCTGTGGGTCCTGTAAAGCCATGCGAGACCTTTATTTTATAGTATGTCACAAAGTACTTCAAACTTTCATTGCAAAAACCCTGCTTTCCATCAAATGAGAGCTTTAAACTCTTCTGTATCGCTGACATTAGGGAACGTTGTGTTCAAAATATCTGCAGTGACAGAGATAAAGGACTCTGGGCTGAAGAGCAGAACACTCATGAAGACCCCTCAGATCCCATTACAGATCAACAAACTCACTCTACCAACAAAACAACCCGTTTAGCAAGAGCTTATCTGAGCGTGTTTCTGCTCCCAAAAAGACAGTGGATGTTGTAAGAGCTTTCATGAAGACCTTAAGCAGCACAGTACGACTGGAGCCGAGCTCAAGTTCAAGAGCTTCGCTGGCCCAAGAAAAAACAGCATCCCTCATAATAAACAATGTTTCGTGAGGCGAAAACCTCCCAGCGGCTTCAGCGGCTACTCTGAGAATTTGCACAAGTCGAGCGAATGCCTCATTTGTTTTCTCTGGGAGAAGTTGCAGCCATAAATTTTAGTGCGTAAGGCAGCGGCCTTGCGGGAAAAAGCAGACACCTATGAAGAAAATGAAGATGTTAAGAACGCTGACCAGGCTGAACAGGAAAAATCTGAGCTCTCGTCCTGAACTGCTCATGAAATTCATATTAGACCGTGAGTTTGCGCAGGGAAAGTGCTGGAGGACGGTGGAGCGTCTCACACAGCCGTTCTGCTCAGGAGGATTCACTTCAACATCTGTCCTCGCACAAAGCCCTTACGAAGAAGGACCATGGTCATAAAAATATGATTCAGAATATTACTTGAAGTACTTTGCAGTACCATTTAAGTACCATAGTAGATTAGATGAATAAAGCCTGTCAAGAACATGGTACACCCCATAATAATAATAAAAAAAGAATTATTCAAACGTAGGGGTGTAACAATATATCGCAGATGTATTGTGTATAGTTCACCCAAAATGAAAATTACTGTGGGTGAAAAGAGTTGGTTTCAGGACTACATTAAACTACTAAATATAATGTTGAATATAATGTATTATAAGGCAATGGGGGAATATGTGTGGGTCCTGATAAGGCTAAATGTCTGATGTTACCAGTAAAAAGTGGCCAACATTATTTTAAATATATCCAGTCAGTGACAGAATGTAAACATGTTGATCTAAAACATTTCAGTATTTTCAGCTTCAGAATCATGAATATTGTTTTTCTGGCGTCTCTATTGTCCTGTGCTTTGGGTTTCCAGCACCAAGTCCAAGCCTGTTCATTTACACACACAATGTAATATCATCAGTACATTTTTTGTTATCCTTTTATCATATGTCTTTGAGTATCGCAATAATATCGTATCGTGAGTTCAGTATAGTGATATGTATCGAATCGTGACATGAGGGTATCGTTACAACCCTATTCAAACATAATGAAATGTATTTTAGGCTCATTGTGAAGGTATGCACATTGTCATATCTCTATAATGACAAATCTCGGAAGAGTTTAGCGTGGTGATGGATATGACAATGTCAATATTTCTTGGTGGACTAGATCTGCTACACTGCCGCTGACGGGACGTGCTACTGCCAATACATACACAGACACACTGTTGTGAGCAGGTAAGACATGAGACATTTCTTCAAGTTACCCACAGCAGATCCAGGCAGGTGGAGCTGGGGAGGTGGAGGGATTCAGAGGAACTCCACAGCAAACACTGACCAACTATTGAAATGTTGAGCAGCGAGCTTAATGGCTGCATATGCAACAGCAACCAATCAGCTTGTCCTGTCTCTCAAAAAAAAGTTTTTTTGATGCTTTTCACTTTATTTAAACATTTTATTTTGATTCAACACCATTGTATCGGGTTTCTGGTTAAAATGTGATTGCTTCATGTTAAATTGACTTGAAACGGTTTGACTTAAAGGAGAACTCCGGTCAATTTTAACATTGAGCTATTTTTTTTGTACATTTGGAGTGCTGTCAATACAGAGAACAATGACAAAAATCGGTGTTGCCTACACCGTGTTATCCTCTTTTTAAAATTTGCACCCTGTTGACTTTAATGGGGCAAGTACTAAACCTGCTTTTAGCCTCTTAACATCCTTGATGTGTCATTACAAGTGCACAGAAAATGTGAGTGATTCCTTCAGAGTGATCACGAGTGGATCTGACTGCAGTAGATGTGAAAGATATGGATAAAAATTATGTTATTTAAGCCAGCGCAAATACCTGTTTACATCTTGTTTTCGGGTGAAGTCCAAAGTAGTCGATTGCCGAGTACACGCGCGTGATCATAGGTACTAAACCTATGCGCGTGAACTCGGAAATCGACTACTTTGGACTTCAACCGAATACAGGATGTAAACAGGTATTTGCGCAGGCATTTTCTGTGCACTTGTAATGACACATCAAGGATGTTAAGAGGCTAAAAGCAGGTTTAAAACTTGCCCCATTGAAGTCAACAGGGTGCAAATTTTAAAAATAGAATAACTCGGTGTAGGCAACACCGATTTTTGTCATTGTTCTCTGTATTGACAGCACTCCAAATGTACAAAAAAATGAGCTCAATGTTAAAATTGACCGGAGTTCTCCTTTAACTTGATGTTTTCATTTTGAAATAAGTTTCAATCAAGTTCACTCAATAGTGAACGATATAATTGTCAGTAGTCTGTGTTAAGGGCACATCAGCCTGCGCCACCTAGAGTTTCATGACAGAATTTAGTATTTTAATCACAATTTATGTTGATTTTAATTTAGGAATAACAACTTTATCTTTGTAATTATGACCCAAGACAGTTTTTAGACAGATTTCACAAGATTCATCCATGAATATGGTTATCAAATTATACGTTAGGTTAGGTTACATGGCATTTGAAACTGATGGTACCGTTACTTTGATTACAAATGTATACACACACACACACACACACACACACACACACACACAAGAATAAAGTGCACCTGAAAGCGCTGCATTGTGTTCATACTGACACCTGATTCCTCCGCTAATGTGAGTAAATAAGCACAGAACAATGTTAAGCTGATCCATTCAGTGGGTCTTTCAGTGCTTTCAATGCTTTCACCAAAACCAGTTTAGAGCCAAACACCTTCCTGAGTGACCGTCAGCCATTTGAACGCTCCTCCTGTTCTGCAATATGATATCACATTGATTATTGCATGTTTCACAACACTTTAAAAGTGAAATGTCCGGTGAGTGGCAAAACATACCACCTACACTAAACCTGAGCAATAGTGTTAACAAAATGTGAGATAAAAACACATTTCCTGAAGCAAGCATGCGATTTTAGTTGCTTCCACAAGTCTCTGAGCTCTTTTATCAAGACTGGTGTTTCTCAGACTCGAACCCGAGCGCATCAGGAGAGCACTGCTGTACCAGCTGAGCAACTTCACTACAGCAGAAAACACACATATGGAGCTGCTTATGTGATGCACACGTCGAAATGTGTTGATAAATATGATAAAAGTGTGTTGAGCTCATAACATAGTACTGCACAAGGAACCAGGCGAAAGTCTTTATTATTTTGATAATCTCTAATCTCTAATCTAATTAGTGTGAAAAGGAATAAAAGCTGTGAGTGTTTTACTGCCACTAGTGTTCATTTCAGTTGCAAAATGCAGTGAATTGAATGTATTGGTGTGTTTTTGGAGTTTTGCACAAAAAAAAAGTGTAGGAAGAGACCTGTTTTTCCATTGAGCCTGTGTTGTAAAATGAATTAACACCCCACTGATTTACTTTTTATTTGGTCAATAAGATTCCTAAAGAGCATGTCATTAGACCAGTCACAATTCATAGTCTCGAAGTGTCAAGACAGGCGTTTTAATAGCATCTCTCATTTAAGTTCAAACAATCCACTTCAATGCCTAATGACTCTGATTCAACTATCTGTTTGTGTCTCTCGACAGTGACATGACAAAAGAAATGATATTTTACCCACGATGAGAGTTTGAAGTGTGAATTGAATATGATGGGATCAAAAGACGTCTTTCTATCGAGTTGTTGTCTTCGCTGGCTGCACTGTATGCAAACATGCGTGGTTCAAACTCATGATAGCGGTCTGACGAATCCATCACTGACTCACTTACTGAACTCAAGAAATCGAACGGTAAAAAAAACCTCTTTGATATATTTTTGGCTCTTTGTCCTGCACTATTAAACCAATCTGATTGATAACTTGAGGCATGTGAGATGTTGATTGGAGTGTGGAAGACACACACACACACACACACACACACACACACACACACACAGGTGGAGCGGTGAAATAAAACACACCGCAGTGACATTCACTGTCCATCTCCTGTGAGCAGGGTGGAGGAAGAGGAGGAGGAAGAGGAAGGGCCATCTGGATCACAACCTCCGGTCCCCAATCCCATATGGCAGCACATGAGCCCGACACACACACACACACACACACACACACACACACACACACACACACACACACAAGACACGTTCTCTGCTCAAGCATAACAATAAATTACAGACACAAACACACACACACACACCTTCTGTCCAAATGTAGTAGCATATAATGAACACACACTTTCTCTGCCCAATTATTTACAGCAGGTTACACACACACACACACACACACACACACACACTACAGTCCAGTTCAGCCATCTACAGTAGAGTATTAACACAGATATTTCACAAATACCCTGTTTGCCCAAATAAAAAAAGGGGATTCTTTAGAAAAAGTGTAAACTCGACAGTATGTGTGATTGGTGAGATGTCACTTTCTATATATAAGAGTATGTCACAAATTTGCTGTAAGAGCCCTCACAAATACTAAATACTGGGGCTTTATTAAGTTGCTTTATTAAGTTATTTAAGTTACTTCTGAACTGCCATCAATGTAAGAAGGCACTCATTTGCAAACAGGAATTATTATGTCATTAATCATTAGTTATGTCATGTACCAGCAGCATCAGTATCGACAGCCAAACCCTGAGCATCCCAACCAGCCCTACACTACTGAACCAATGGCATCTGTTTCTCTGGCATCTGTTTCTCTGACCTGTCTTGCATTTCATGTTGTGACAAAGAAAGCAACACAGTGGCAAAATCAGCACAAACTGGCATCTTCTTAAAGCAGGTTTTAAAGACTGTGTTTTTCAACCAGCTGTCAGATATCAGATCCTCACTTCATAAGACTTATTCCAAAATGTGGCCAAGACAAGCATCTCCATAAACACAAAGAGGCTGTGATGAGGGCGATAACTCTAACTGGGTCAAACTTTCCCAACACCAGAGAAGAGACTGAACGCCAGCCAAGATGGCTGAAGCGTCCGGGCTGATGTCATCTCACGGACAGAGCCACAAAATCCAGGTCATTCAAAATGGCCGTAAGCCTGAGGAAGATCAGAGGCTCGTGGAGACAGGAAGACACCGAAGACGAGGTGCTCAAATCCCACCGCTGATCAGTTCAGAATAACACCTCGTCATTAGGAAACATAATGACATATTTTGATTAATATTCTCTTAGTTCTGATAAATAATGCACTGATTATGCTTGCACGTGCTCAGTCGTGTTTGTGCTAAATGAGAAGTTGTTTAAAGGGGTGGTATAATGCCCTTTTGACAAGATGTAAAATAAGTCTCTGATGTCCCCAGAGTGTGTATGTGAAGTTTAAGCTCAAAATTCCCCACAGATATTTTTATATAGCATGTTAAAATTGTCACTTTTTGAGGGTGAGCAAAAACAATCCGTTTATGTGTGTGTCCCTTTAAATGCAAATGAGCTGCAGCTCCCGGCACAGGGGGCGGAGCTACAGAAGCTTTTCTGAATGGTTAGTTGATGAATTTATGTAGCTGATGTGTAGTTATCTTCTAGTCATTGATTAGCATATTCTGTGTTGATAATCTATAAATCGTGTTCAGGGGGCGGGGTTTATGTAAATTCTAGGGTTGGTGATGTCACTAACTCAGGAGGAATGTGGTGTAGTCT
>NC_138231.1:43161898-43249398 GCF_964197995.2 Scardinius erythrophthalmus
CAAGGCTCAGCTTTTTACAGGCTCGTGTTGCTGCTCTCACGTCATTTCTTTCAGTCTCTCCTGTTGTATTTGGCCGTCAGCAAGAGCGTATCACGACGATGAGAGACGGACTGCGTGAATCACATGAACAAACAAATCACGTAAGCACATCTGAGCGTAACACAAACTTCAGCGGACACACACTCTACAGGAGTCAAAGAAAGCACGTCAGATCAATTGAGCTCTTCTTTTCAACTGTGACCTGTTTTCTGTTTGAAAAGAAACACACTCATCGGATTCACTGACATGAGCGCATGTGCAATATAACTAACGTAACCTCAAAACAAGGAGGTTTTCTCAGCAATGCCATAGAAGAGCCTCAGTGTCTTCACATGGAGAGTTTCTCCCCTTCAGCGTGTGTGTGTGTGTGTGTGTGGGGGGGGGGGTTCTGTGTGGTGTCTCCTCAAAAACACACATGATCTGAGGACGAAACACACACACACACTCAACTTTAAGACTTAAAAAAGCGGTGATGAGTCTATTGAAGGCCTATTCAGCTGGAGAAGTCGATGTAAAAGGCCTTTTCTCGTGTGTGTTGAGCTGGACCGTAACTCACGTCGACAGTAGAGCCGGGCGAGTCTCGTCAGTGGGGGTCGGGAAGATAGACTCCAGTCTTTTGTTCAAACACAGGCTGTAAATTCCAGCGTGAAGGTGTGAGGACGGGGTCTGGAGGGGTTCAGACACGCCGTCTCCAGAGGCAGGACAAACACACTGAGATCAAGGGCTCTCCCATGACTCTTATTAGCATCAATTAACACCGGCGTAATGAGAAAACCCTCTGCGCGGTCCTGAACGCCGGGAAACTCGTGTGGGCCCATCAATGACACGGACATGTAGGGGCCATTAACGACACCAGCATCTTGGACTACATATCTGTCGTGTTGTGATGAAACTTCGTATGTCCATATTTATGTCATTTCAACCATTACTATTGGTCAACGCTTTACGTCTGTCTATGGGTTTTGCAAATACTTATCTAGGGTTGAGTGTCATTTGGATTTTAACATTATTATTTCTATTCTGCTCATCAATTCCTAATTTCGATTCCAATAAGGTAAAAGAAAAAATTAGATATCAATCACATTTAGTCTTATTGCAAAACTTTTAAAATTGTAGCTGAATATCATGAACACAAATCAACAGGCTAAAACACTTACACAAGGAGCGTTTGCCTGTGGTTTGGAAATACCATAGAAAAACAACTAGCCTAACTAATATTAATTGTTTATATTATAGCACTTATATAGCATAGCATTATTAAAGCATTATTAAAGACAACACTCAGTAATTAAAAATAACAAATAAAAAATGTATTAGCAATTAGAGCAAATAAATCAAACTAAACAAAGATAGATTGAAATAAACAGTGTAAGATTTTCAGGTATTTGTTCAGAAAATATAATCAAATGTAAAATTACACTGCACTTTATAAAAAAATATACATTACAAATATAGTTAAAGTTATTCAGTCAAGAACGAGTTGTTGTTTGATTAGTGTTATTATAGAGACGGCTGCAGGAATATTAGTGTTATAGAGACGGCATCAGGAATATTAGTGTTATAGAGACGGCATCAGGAATATTAGTGTTATAGAGACGGCTGCAGGAATATTAGGCTGCTGTCACTTTAAGAGTTTCGCGGATCCAATATTCTGTTACACGTGTGTGTGTGTGTGCAGCACTGAAAACAGAGTTTAATTTTAATTTTATAACAAGTATCCGAATCCTGACCACTGGACTTTTAGTTTGTTTTCATGTTCATCATTGGATCGATTTTCGATTCCCAACCCTATACTTAACCATTAAAAAAAGTGTTAAAAAGAGCTTGTGACTAAAGCATGTAACTCTATTTGCTCCTCAAACTGTCAGTCAAAGCTCATAGCTCCGCCCACCTCTATCATCAATGAAGTTTTGCTCTCAGTTTGGAGCATCTCTGCTTATTTGCAGTTGGAGAGTAAATAAAGCACTTGTGTTTGATTAAGTACAGCGTTTTCTTTACTCTACAAACACTGTTTATATAAAGGCTAATGAATATGTATTCGAGGAGCGGAGAAAAGTGTCTTCATCTGGCATTTGTCGTTGAGCCACAGTCTTAAACAGCCCGTGTGAAGCACTTCATCTTTAATAACATGAGAACAGAGACACTGAGCGGCCACATAAACACACTAAACTTCATAACCTGTAAGTTGATGAAAGCGTAATGCGATGCTCTGTGTCAGATGAAGCCGTTCTGAATGATGAAGGACAAAACACACATTCGACGTTCACAGGTCAAACAACTCGTGACTCCATTTCAGCTTGATTTTTGTAACAAGTTAATAATAAAATGTTGTGTCTGGCTAAAGCCACAATATCAACTTTGACAACACAGCGTTAATTATTTAAAAAAATCCCCCCCCCCCACACACACACACGGTTTCCACCCAATAGTGACTATATAAATATCCTGTATATAAGATCCACCCCCTACAGAGGCAGAGATGATTGACAGCGCCGAGCCCCGCCCCCTGAGGCCCACCTGTGCCGACGCTTCCCGCCGGCTCTCCCTCAGGCTAGCACAGCTGTTCCCCAAAACATTTGACCTTATGCAGTAAAGTAGGCTGAAAACACTTAGGAACAGATGCAATGAAGGATAGGGCTGGGCACTTCAGTTTACAGCAACTCAACCACACAAAGACCTTCACTCAAACCTTACAAAGAGGGCTTCGTGGTCTCAGAAACGTTAAACTGACATTATTATTACAGCTATCCTAATGCTCAAAGACATGACACTCATTTGTGCCTCTATCTATTAATTGATTAAAAAAATGCAACTCATACTTACACTGAGGTGAACTCAGATCATGTTGTTCATTTCAAAATGAAAATGCATTTTGCATATATATCTGTTCTAATGTCAAACTGAATGTAATTCTTAAAAATGTAAGCCTTAAGTGTTTTGTCATAATGTAAAATTAATATTTTCACTGCTTATTAGTGCCCACTCCATCAACATGCATCAACATTTTTATTATTTGTTATTTTAATCTTTATTTTTCAATTATATTAAACAAAATACAACATCAATGCACACACGTACACCAAAAAATTCAAAACAAAAACGTCTAGATAAATGACTAAAATGACTAAAAAAACTAATGGGTTTTTGTTAATGAATAATAACTACTATTATTATTATTCCAGCAAGGTTACAGTGATGAAAGAGCACTGCAATAGTTGAGGAAGAACCTGCTTCTGATGTTTTTCAATATAGTGTCATTACAGATGTTATATTAGCTTTTACAAGTGCGAGTCAGACATCAGAAGTAGGCCAGTTTGAGCCGTGACGCGCAGACACGACTCCTTAATTCAGCCGAAGTCTGAGAGGATTTCACATGTGTGCGTCTCAGAGGAGCGAAGAATGAAAGACAGGTAAATCACACACACACACTCCTGGACGTGTTCAAACTTGATATCTCCAAAACGTCATGGTGTTGACACATAAGACAGCCTGACTCCAGACAGATGAATCACGGCGAGGCATACGGTCTCTCTCTCTCTCCTTCTCGTTTCCAGTCTCATTCGCACTCGCTCGCCCTCATCTCAGATCTGTCATCCGCGCTCCTGTCTCAGCATGTGAGCTGTCCGTCACGATTAACGCACCTATCTGCCGTCCTGACGCCGGGGAGTCAGAGGACATGACAACCATTTTGTGCAAAATTAAGGCTGCGGAGTGATTTTAACAACGGCAAGGTTGAGCCGAGAGCCGAGAGCGTTCACGGGAGGAAACGCTGTGAGAGTCGCCCGAGGAAAGACAAAACGCAAATGAGATTCAATGCTTCTCGGATGTTCCTCCCGAACAAAAGACTCTCATGTCAACTTTAAAGCTTCAAACCTCAACAACGTCTCATACTGTGCTCAGATTTTACAGACATAAAGAGAACATCCCAAATGAGATCTCTTTCTAATCTAGTTTCCACTTTAAAGCGATGAGATTAAACGGAAATGTCTCCCACTTCTCAAAGTATTCTCCCGAGCGAAACACCCAGTAGGCTTGCGTTTTCTTTGTGTCTTCAGTTTGAGATCACAAAAACTGTCCTCAGACTTCACATAAGAATCTGCGATTGAACGCTTGTCATCAAATTCGGTTTTAAAGTCAATGATTGGGATTTGTGTCCGCTAGGAAACACCTGGGACCAGTGAAGCTGATCTGAAAGAGCAACACGATTCTCCTCCGGGTGACGACACGACGCTGAAAGGATGTTTTCCTTTAAAGAGAGCTTATGATCGGCGCTGTGGGCTTAATTCGATAATCACCAGCACCATCATCATAATCTTTATGGATATCAGGACAGTCACAAATCACAACACGCCGCTCTTCGAAGCCCGAGGGCAGAGACAACATAAAACAAAAACAATCGAATGACCAAATCCTCAATCCGACTTTCCCTCCTTTGGCTGTGATTCCAGCCTCTCTAAAGGAGCTTACAGGCCCTGCTGCCCATTACTGTGGTAATCCACAAAGTGCTCGTCCTCCGCGGGCACCAGCGTCTCTGTGGAAAGCCCTGCGCTTCTCTGAGGGAACGTGTCAGCAGATGTTCACTGACCTCCAGCCTCACCAAATCACACTAATCACAGCACGCAGATCCCTTCAAAACAGCCGCGCTCGTCCTCCTGTGTGTCACGTGATCCGAGCTTTAACGCAAACACACACATCATGAAGCACTTTGACCTCCATGGGAAACACTTCAATCTACAGTGTCCTTGTTGCACGTAATATGTGGCTACTATAGTAATATCTTAAATTATGCATGATTAGAGGTGTGTGATATTGACAAAAAATTATTAGTGCTGGGCAACAATCGCATCCAAAATATTTAATTTTTACATAATATATGTGTGTGCACTGTGTATAATTATTTTGTATATATAAAGAAACACACACATGCATGTATATATTTTTTTCAAAAATGTGTTAGGTATATATAAAATATTTATATTTATATACAATATAAAATATATATAAATATATATATACAGTGTATGCAAATATTTCTTAAATATATACATACATGTGTGTATTATACAAAATAATTATACACACATATATATTATGTAAACACAAACTTTTATTTTGGATGCGATTAATCGTGATAAATATTTGCTCAGCACAAAAAATGATTTCTCAATATTTTCTGGGATTTTCTCGATAATGATAACTAGACGATATTTTGCTGAGTGTGTTTGTGGACTAATGTGGACTGTTTTCGATACTCTTCATATTTTGTTCATATTCATATTCCTTCATATTCAGTTCACAGCAGTGACAGAAATCATCTTTTCCATTAAGTTTAAATAGATTTTTACCTCTTACGGGCAGTTTTTACTTTATAAAGGCATTTTTTTTAACTATTAAATGTATGCATCATATTTTGTGTCAAATTCTAACATTTAATCAATAAATAAAAATAATAATAATACTCGATAATGTCAGATCGCACATCGTTAAAACAACAATCACTATATTATCGTAGACGATATATATCATACACCACTATGCATGATCACACGCAACTAACCCTATATGGAAAGTACATTTACTATTACTTCAGTAGCTAAATATATAATTACACTGTAACAAAGACACCTTAAAATAAAGTGTAACCGAAAAGTGTTGCATACAGAATCACAGAATGGAAATGTGACTGTTTATTAATTTGCATGTAATATCTAGTGTGTATAATATGATGAATATTCAATGAATGTCACAATGTGCTTTTCCTTTTGATGTTGTGTCATATCTAGATACAGTTTTCAAGCAATGATACATCATTCAAATTGGCCAATAATCTTGAAATGAAGAAGTCATTTATAACTTGAATGCTGGATTCCAGTGCTTGAGGGAGTGAGTGTCGACACGCGTCATGTGAAATGACCTTAAGGACACTTGAGGTGAAGACATGTCCTCAACACATGCCCTGCTGACAGGTCAGCACTGTTTCTAATGAGAATAACTTCATTCATTCAGATTCACTGAGCATCGACTCCATAAGCGCGCTGACAAAACCTCAGCATCAGCCGAGACGACGTTACGCAGGACTGGATTAAAAATCCATACAGCTGCATCAGATGAAACACTAAAGCGCTCCACGCACTTGTCAGGTATTGATTCTGTGCGCATAATCTGAGAAACTTCAGCGAGGAGAAAAAGCGCTGTCCGAAGACAATACCTGTCTGCTGTAAATAGATTTTGTAGCGAGTCTGCAAAATAAGCACGGCTCTCTCTCTCTCTTTCTCTTGCAGCTGCTGTGATAAGCAACTCGCGGCCGAAGCTGTGATTTAACACAGACGCGAGGCCCTCGTGACCCGGCAGATCAGATCCTGCAGACGAGGAACAGCGAATCTCTCTGGTCTTCTGCGTGATTCATCACAGCAAAATTACCTCAACTTTCTCTGGAACACTTTATTTTACAGTGTCATTGTTACGCGTGTTTCACATGTAGTAATAACTATAAATTATGCATAATTAGAACTAACCATAAACCAAACCCTAGTCCTAACCCTATAGTACGTGTATGTTAATATTACTCAGTACTTAAATGTATAATTACACCGTTACAAAGGCACCTTAAAATAAAGGGTTACGCTTCATTTGGTAACACTTTATTTTACAGTGTCCTTGTTGCATATGTTACATGTACTTACCATAGTAATAACATGCAACTAACCCTCAACCAAATCATAATCCTACCCTAACCATATAGTAAGTACATGCAGTTGCTTAATATTACTCAGTACTTAAATATATTAATTACACTGTAACAATGACACCTTAAAATAAAGTGTAACCCTTTATGTTAAGGTGTCTGTGTTACTGTGTTATTATACATTCATTGAGTAATAATATTTAACTACATGTACGTACTATAGGGTTAGGGTTAAGATGAGTGTTTGGTTTAGGGTTAATTGCATGTAATTATGCATAATTTACTGTTATTACTATGGTAAGTACATGTAACAATGACACTAAAATAAAGTGTTACCTATAATTGCCCAATTTTGTTGACACAATTTTGACATGATATTACTCTTACTGGAAATATGATTCATTGGTGCGCATTCCCATTGTTCCACATATTTTAAAGTTAACATGAATTGGAAGTTGTGCTGATCTTTTCTTCTTTATTGTGTCGTATATTCGAGTGAAAGGCTTCAGGAACAAGAACAAATGTGGGCGGGGCTTGATTGTGTCTGTGGGGAATTGATTGGAAGGTTGTGGTTTGCTATTGGTGGATCTCGTGTGATTGACAGGTTGCCCCGCCCTCGTCATCAGAGAGGAGAAGAGATGTCTCTGCAAGTTTTCTTTCTTTTTGACCTTACAAAGAATGTCCAAAAAAAAAGCAAGCCCCAAATATTGTTGACAGCCAGTCAAGTGCTGTTCTCCACCGACAGACTCTCAGAGCATCAGACTCATTTCCGCTGGATACACCAAATCTCAGTTCTCCAGGGCCAAAACCTTCGGTGTGGAAGACAAAACACACGCTCACATTCTTCTATTCCTCCTCAGACTCACTTAACATCACTTTACATCCCATCTCTATCATTATGTCCACACCGATGGCACATGGGCCAAAATAACAACCCGAGAAGCAAAGCATTATATTCAAATCACGAGTTAGCCTTTCACGACTCCACGCACAAATGCCTTGTTAAAGTCACATTGAAGACCTTGCTTTCTCTCGGCTGTAAAAGCATAACACACACACACACACACGCAAGTGTGTGGCTGTAATCGGAGTCTGCAGCAAACGTGTAAGAAATGTGCATAATTTGCCATTGTGTCTGAGCGCCGTTTGCAAGGCTTTCCTTTAAAACCATTTGAAAGTCAGCATGCCAACGGCTCCGAGTGCTCTGAAGAAATGCAGAAGAAAGCTTTCTCTTTGTCCTTCTCTATAATCATGTTTCTATGACAGCCCGCAATGAAATTTACTCTGAGTAAGAATCAAGACGTGGCTTATTACAAACACAAGTCCAGCACTCTTACTCTGAAAGCTGATCGCGTGGGGATTCTGGGAAGTCATTGGTTCCCTGTTAAGTGTGCATGTGAGGGGTAAACAAAGCTGAATTGTGCGTCGATATGTTTGTCTGATCAAGTGCATGACTGCGGCTCAGGGTCGCGCAAACCCGCGCTCGTTTGGCTGACGGAGCGGCACATCGGGACGAGGTCATTGGGTCAATCGTTCAGACACAGATGCCCAGGACAGATGTTTATGATGATGATGATGATGATGATAGTGGCATGGATTTACGACTCACCTTTCTCCGCATGTCCCATTTGAGCTGCGTCCAGGGAAAGAGAAAAAGAGCGATATTTCAGGGATTAGCTGGCTCGTTCAAAGCGAGCGCTGATCCCCCTCTTCATTTCCATAACACGCTGGCATAATTACACCAGTCACTAATCAATCCCAGCCTCACGTAATTTGCCATTTGTCATCCGTTGTTTTTGATTATTCTAATAGAATTAATCCGAGGGTAAGACTCACTGATTAATTAATCAGCAATTACATAGACAGCTGTATCCCCCCACAGACGGAGCTGTGATACGGGTTACAGATGTGAGCAATCGCAAGATTAGAAAGCGTTAGATGTGTGTAAATCATCTGTCTGAGTACAGGCAAAACTTTTATGATTTCAGTCGATTAAAAAAAAAACATCTGTGATTATTTACAAAGTGACCAACAATACTAATAATAACAGTTATAATAATGTTGCAAGATTTATAAAAAGTGATAATTTAATATTTGATAATGTGAGTCCATTCGGAATGATTTAAAATGACACGTTTGGGGATAAAACAACACTATCAAACCTCATGCATTTCTCTCAGTTGGAAACAGCTCTGTTTTATCCTCATATCTGTGAAAGAAACGAATAATTTCAACTAAACATCTGCCAAAATTATTCAAAATGTGCCATTTTCCCCTTGATACACTGTGATGCTTTGAGGTCACATTTGTGCTCCAGCTAAAACCTACAATAATTATCATTTAAACATATATTTTAAAAGAAAACTGATACTGTAAAGAAAACTGATACTTTAAAGAAAACAAACTCCTGTAAAGAAACATCTTTCAAAATTTGAACAAACTCAAGTAAATCAGAGGTTTGATCCACCAACACATGATCCTATACATTTCCCTATAGTTCTGAGAAATCCTCGTGTGAGAATGTATCATTTGAAGCCAATCCTGACGGATACTAATGAACGCAACATCTTAAGAGGATTTTTGATTTTCTAAGATGTTGCAGATTGTGTAGCCTACTTCTAAACACGCAGGACTTAAAATAATGTTTTCCTACGAGACGACTCGGGAGTTTTAAACCCGTACAACTCCGACGCATTTGTCGGGTCATTACAACGATTCTATTAGAACGATTGTATTAGAAAGATTCTATTAGAGCGATTCTGTTTTCTGTTGTGTCGTAAAGAAAGAGAATTCTCATTAGAATCTGCTCCCAGTGACGACAGACATTCCAGGCGGGCAGTTGAGCAGGGTTAGTGGGGCTCGGTGAAGCACTTTCACTCCGCAACTGAAATACCTGTGTTCTCCCTGTTCTCTAGCACAAAACCAGCTCAAATCAACCCTACACACACACATGTCCCGTCCAAAGAGCCACCTGGACACATAAACGAACTAACCGAGTGCTCGAGCCACACATAAAGGTGCGCACGCATTCAAGGCAACAACCGCATAAACTTTTGGTCGTTCCGCTCCAGGGATCGTTAAAGGTGAATGTTTAGGCACTTACCGGGTGTGTACTGGGCTCCTGCGCCTCCAAACGCAGTGTGCAGGACTACCATGCTGAAAATGATGGTATCCATATCTGTCGGCCGAGTTGAGAAAGTTTTTAAAAGTGTTGGGAATTGTTTCTTATTCCAGCCGATCCGCGCGCCCCATGCTCTCTCTCTCTCACACACACTCTCTTTCTCTCTCCCTCTCTCTCTCTCTCTCTCCGTGTCTCGCGCTCGCTCCGATACTCTGTTGCGCTGCGAGTGAGTGCGTGACGTCACCAGCGCGGTGGCCCTTTACGAGTGGAGAAGCGCGCGCCCCCTACTGTCGGACACTGACATCATCATCATCATCACTGTGCGCGCTCACCTCATTCTCCCTCTTCTCGTCGACAGACACTTCAGGTGCTGCTGCTGCTGGGAGAGCTTATTGTTTAATACCACTACTACCTGACTGACTTGAGAAACCACTTTGTGATCACCTGAGCACTGCGCTCTCAATACAAGCACTTGTGTCAGCCAATCACAAAACCTTTCGGCATGTCAATCATTTGGGGGCGGGGTTTCGCAGAGAGGGCTAAATCTGGCAGAAGTTATCAAAACTGTACAGACTACAGCATTTAAACTGTCGATAGTTTCGATTTATTTATTTTAGATATTTTAGATGTTTTTTAAACGCTACATTCAGCAGGTAAATTACAAAAAAAAGAGACTTTATTAACACTCTTCCATTGGTCAAACCAACAAAAAGCCCTGCCACAAACACGAACTAAAAGGGAAATGATATCACTGAGTCAGTGTTATCCATCAATCTGTAAATGGTTTGGGTTAGTAACTATAATATCAAATCTATTAAGGTTTGAAAATCTTTCATTTACTTACATTGTTTGAATGCTCGTTCATCATATAATGTGCGCTGATTTGTGATTGATTTCAGTCGTGTCGTGATTGCAGATAGGCTGCGTCCCCAAGTTTAAAAACGCCTTGGGAGGACACATTTCAAGGCAGGACGGCATTAAGCCCCAATGTTAGTTTCACGTCCTTTCTCTTGAGAAACCTTCATCTGATTGATTTTTGAAGGCAGCATAGATGTATCCTTCGCTGTCATTCATTTTCCACAATCCTGTGCTTTCCATTCGGTGACAATTCGATAATAAATTGAAAAATAAAAGATGGAGTCTGAAATTTGTTTTAAATTGAAATTTAAAAACCTTACGGGTCAATTCGACCCCCTTAGGAATGAATTGAATGCGAGGAATGCTTCAGTACAAATAGAAAAACCTAAAAATGCTAAAATTAAAAATTCTAACTAAAAATGCTAAAACTTTACCAATTTTTAAAAAAATAATGTCTAGATGTGTATTAGCCTGGAAATCCAGACCTAAATCTGAAAGATTAATGGTCTGGCATCGACTAATGAAGATCGTCCAGCTCGAGGGCCGGCACCAAGCATGCATTTGAAAATCTCGCTGCACGCAATTGGATAACACTACAACCAATCACAACAAGCCCCATACGCTCAGCTACCAGCGGAGCTAACTGGTAGATTAGACTCTTGCCGTATCCGGTCGGCAAAACAGCAAAAACGCCTTCTTGCAAAGGAAGGATTCGAGCGGCGTCTTCTGTTCCGCTTTTAGATAAAAAGCCAAGGCTAACTCATTCATTGTAGCGGCCAAAGCCGTTTCACACAACTGGTGTTCATCCAGAGCCATCTTGCAATGTTAACTAATGACTTCGACGTCACAGCGCTGTCGTCATCTCGCCTCTGGCCCGCCTATATCTGATAACCCGATGTGATTGGTGCAGCTCAGATCGAGGGGCATATTTAATGAGCATCATTACTCGACACCAGAGTAACTCGCTGAGCAAATTCAACTTGTGCTCTCACGAGAACTCTGGATTACCAGGGTAGATGTGTATCTGAATGCACACTGAAGAGAAATAGTTTCAGGACCCAGCGGAACAGCTCATTTGCTCCATGGAGAGCTATAAGGCCATCTAGTGGCATTAAATATCATGTTATATTATTATTTTTCCACAAGAGGTCGGCAAAGACACCCAATGTAAGATATTTTGAGCTGAAATAAAATAAAATAACTGCAAAATCTCCAAAATAATTGCATTAAAAATAGAACAAATAATAGCAAAATGAAATTAAATAAGCTTTCTGGACAACAAAAAAATGTAAGTATAATTTTTGGGTTCTGGTCATTATAACCCGTGAGAGAAAGTGTGAGGGAAGGATGAGGGTTAAATATTCGCTTTCACCAAAGCTCTCTGTTTAGTCTAAACGCTGCCTCAGAAGTCTGAAATCAGTGTCGTGAGGAACCTGGCTTTGTGCGCACATGCTGCCTTCAAAGAGATGGTCCTCAATGCAGAGCATAAAATCCAGGGGGAGGAGTTGGATAAAATCCAACTCCTCCCACCTTACATATACCTAAACCTACCCGTCTCCACCCCCTGATCCCTAAACCCACCCCTAAACCTACCCATCTCCACCTCTAAACCTACCAATCTCCACCCCTTATATAAGATCCGACTCCTCCCCTCGGATCTTGTGTACTGCATTGAGGTGCTACTGCCTTCAAAGGCAACAAGTCACTGCCTAAGTTTTGGGACGCAGCCCTATACGTATGTGTGCATGTGTAGGGGTGTGTGTCAACATGAACAACTGAATACACTGAACCCAATGCGTTCAGGTGTGGAGATGTTGATGGGACGGTCTGTCTGCTCACTGCGTCTGGAGAAATGCTAACGAAAGCAGAGAGAGAGAGAGAGAGAGAGAGAGAGAGAGGAAGGAAAAAGTAAGAATACACGCCAAAGAACAAAGTGAATCAGTGAGCCGCTCGAGGCTGCAGGTATTGCAAAAATGAAAGAGAAAAAAACATAGACGAGCGCTTCAAACAGTCGCTTTGATAAACAAGGTTATGTGTACATAGTACCAGAGGAGTAAAGGTAGGCAAAGTTTATTAAAATATCTGTTTTCATCTCTCTCCCCCCAGAGCTGATCCGGAACTCCCTGGGGCCCTAAGCAAAATTACAATGAGCCATGTAAACCATTATCTATTGCCACGAGTCACACCTGACGCCCAGTGCTCCCACTACAATCCTCACTACTTTAACTAGTACTAATGAAAATGTAATTCCTGATATCAGAAATAGACATTGTTACTAGAAAAAGTAGCCTACATTCTTAATATCAAGAATTCACATTTTAAATAGTACAAATTTAATTATTGATATCAAAAATGCATCCTGTGAATGAATAAAAGCTCAAATGGCTTGTCATAGCATGTCACTGTGTTTTAAATGATAAAAGCAATACTTGATACTTGATGGTTATTATGTACTGAGGGATGTGCATCCACATTGACCAGTATGTCCAGCCAATCAACATTTTAAATGCAATATATAGCCTAAATCAATAGTCAATGTCAATACATTCTTTTCCATCTTGCTTTATTGCAGAGTTGTAACTAAACTGACTTGGAGACTTTAGATAATCATTGTCTTGTTTTAAAAGTATGTGCGTCTATAATGAGGAGTGCCATCACGCCCATCTCACTGTCAGAAATAGGGGTACAGTAGGAGTCCATTTCTGTCCCCCAAGTTACAATCTACACTAACGTACCCCATAGGGCTTATTATTGGACCTCAAAGTACATATGTATCTTTTTGGGGGTCAAAAAGCATTAAAAGGAACATATATGTACCGTTTCTTTTAAAGGTTAAGGTACAATATTGTACCCTTGAGGGTACAGCCCCAGTGACAGCCATTGCACCCCTGAAGGTACAATTATGTACTTTATTTTCTGAGAGATACTGTACTGGTCCCCACTGATGTTTCTGCTGGATAGTGCGCGTTTCATTTCGTGCACGCGCATATGAACGCATGTTAACGCGCGACGCGGTTATCTTTTCCGAGCTGCAGTAGCCTATATAAATAAACACCGTTGCCCTTTGTCGTTTATCAAACATAATAAATAGCTGTATTTCACTCTCACTTTTTTTGTCAGGCACAAAGTCACAGAACACAGCCCTGGAAGTGGCCGGTGTTGTAAGCAAGACACAGACAGACCAAAAGATGCACTGGTCAGTTCTCTGTCTCTCTTTTCGTGACCAGAATGATAGTTCCGCTTAATTTTCTCCTCGATATTGTAATCTTTGATCGACGCGCTTTGACACGAGGGGAGGCGGGGCCTTGAGTAATGTCTCTGGTTTCCTCACAGCAGCTGAACGCGCTTCTCAATCCACTTCAGCCTCCATGGAGGAACAGTAGAAGTTTGGGCCCACTTTATATTGAGTCTTTAACTACTATGTACTACGTAAAAAAAAAATGGGTAACACGTAATTTTACAGTGTCCTTATTACACATGTTACATATAGTTACTGTAGTAATAACTATAAATTGTGCATAGTTATATTCAACTAACCATATACCAAACCAAACCTTACACTAATACTATAGTAAGTGCATGTAGTTGAAGGGGTGGTATAATGCACCTTTTACAAGATGTAAAATAAGTCTCTGATGTCCCCAGAGTGTGTATGTGAAGTTTTAGCTCAAAATACCACACAGATATTTTTATATAGCATGTTAAAATTGTCAATTGTCAAACGCACTGTTTTTGTGTCTGTTCCTTTAAATGCAAATGAGCTGCTGCTCCCAGCACAGAGGGCGGAGCTTCAACAGTTTGCACTCACACAGACTTCACCAAATTTCAAAAACTTTTAGCCTTTTATGTTCAAACTGGATTCAGACAATGATGGAGAGACTCAAGAAGAAGTGACAACATGTAGAAGCAACAGGACATTTCTGAATGGTTAGTTGATGAATGTAGCTGATGTGGAGTTATCTTCTAGTCATTGATTAGCATATTCTGTCTTGATAATCAATAAATCGTGTTCGGGGGCGGGGTTTATGTAAATTTTAGGGTTGGTGATGTCACTAACCCGGGAGGAAGAGGAGGTCTCTATCAGCCGTTTGTTGTAGTCCTTAAAAAACGATTTCTTTAAAAGCAAATATCTCCCTTTGCTTTGAACTTTGAGTGTCGTAACTTTGCAGATGTTGTTTATGCTCAAACAGCAACATTACACACTAACTAAAGTTAGAAAAGTGAAGATCAACCACCCCTTTAAAATCAGGTATTTTAAAACATAAGTACCGTGTTAAAACATGTATGTACACAATAAGTGCATTGTATCAAATGATTCATTTACATGTTACATATAAATGACTCTTAATACAAAGTGGAACCCAGCTTTTTGATTAAATAGTTTACTGAGTTTTGGTTGATATCTGACATAAGGAACCGTTTGTCAAATTTAAAGTTGCAAGTTATTCTTCACCATCAATCTCTATACAACTCTCTTAGGTTATGAAAAATTTCAAAATGTCAACAACACATACCGTGTGCTCAGGAATCAGTGTAAATGGTTTAACTTGATGAGGTATGAATCATGAATGAAATAAAACATTCATCATAACTTTAATTTGATTTTGATTTTGTCAACATTCTGGACTGAAACTGTCATTGTTAGTCTTTCGTTTGTGCAGCAGTTGAATTATTAGAGATGATGAAGAAGAAGATGATGTAGTTCAAACAATATAATTTTCTTGAATAAAAACAAAACAAAAGCAGTAATCCAGCGAGAGTGTACAGTGCAACAGCGTGTACTGAAACACAACCAACACCAGACAAAACTGAATGAAAAAAATCTTTGATAATGAAACTAAAACTATGACTGACCTTGACAGTGTGTGTCCTCTCTCTCTCTCTCTCTCTCTGTGTGTGTGTGTGATATTGCTTTTAACAGTTATAAACAAGACATTAATATTGATTTGCTAAGATTTCAGATGCAATATGGCCGTTGATTTTGGTTATTTTTGCTCTGTAAAATGCCAGAAAACAGAGTGAACACAGGCATGCAGAGTGACACGAACAGTGAAATAATCTATATTGTAACTAGAGCTGGAAACATCTCTGAAGGACTGTGAGTTGTGCTTTCATACGACGGTACTGTGAGAGCTATTACAGTGTTACGGTGTTGTAGTCAGGTCACTGCTCCTGAAATACATGTAGAAATACATTCTAGACAGTAAATCAAAGTATCTGATGCAAAACCCCACTGTAAGAAAAGTCAATATACACACAAACAGATTTGCAAAGGTATTGCCTTCCACCTCAAGCCAAACACAAATGAAGAAACAGAATACATGCAAACATATGTCCATGTTATTGTCCATGGTTACTAATGAGTGGCGGGAAATTAGAACAAAGGAAACATGTGACTGAAGACAAACAAACTAAAAGTCCATGAAAGTTAAACTGAACATAAACGTGACAGTAAAATCACCTTACTTCAGGTTTACATCAATGTTAGTTAGTTAGTTAATATAAACTAACTAATGATAATGAATGGAACCTTATTCTAAAGTATTATTACATTTTTTTTTCATTTCTCACAATTTGTTTCTCTGATCTTTGTATCTGTTATAGATGCTGTTACATTTTCTGCTTGATGCAAATTACATTATTACTAGCATGCATCATATTGACTATTACAGCGCAGTGATTATCACACTGAATGATAAATTGTGGCTGTGTTGAATCTGGTCCTCATAAGCTTCAGTCTCAGCGGGATAATGAAGGTTAATTATGAATTAATAGTGTTTACAGTGATAAAAGTGTTCATAAGATTTGCACAGCGCTGCCCCGCCCAGGTGATGACCCCGCCCCTTCAGTCACTCACTCAGAGATCACAAGAGGACTTCATGTGATTACAGATGAGGCTTGAAACGCTCTTCATCCATGTCTCCTCTCATCGCCTTCCCCCTCTGTTAAATGCTTGTTATGAAATGGATCAATTCAGCCCTGGCTTCTGGTTGGTTAATCCAGTGTTGCAGTCACACATATGTCTGCACAGTACCTGTAGAGATCATCTATTAAAGTCGGCATGAAGCTGAAGTTGCGCTGGTCTTTTATTCCCTAATGTGACGTATATCCGAGCGAAAAGGCTTCAGGAATAAGAACAAATGTAGGGCGGGGCTTGATTGTGAGTGAATTACATTGAAGTACATACAAAAATGTAAAAGAATACAGTAAAACTTTTAATTTGACATTATTACAAAGTGAACTTTTAAATATAGTTATGACTCTCTCGTTAAAGGGATAGTTCACTTTGAAATAAATTTTTGTTATGTTTTAGCTTACCTCAAGGGCATCCAAGATGTAGGTGTCTTTGTTTCCGCAGTATTTTAAATTTTGATATTTTTAGGTCAAACCGTTTTTGTCTGTCAGTCATATAATCCAGGTCTATGGTCACGGTCTCAAAGAGCATGCACAGAGTCCAAATTAAAACAATTCCCCATCGTCCAAATTAAACAATTCCCCATCATAAGTACACATTGATGGCCTAAGGCATGAAACGAGCGGTTTGTGTGAGAAAACGAACAGTATTTATATCGTTTTTAGCTCTTTTACACAGCCACGTCCAAGTGATCTGAGGGCGATCGCGCATCCTGGTGTGTGACATGTGCGCAGACTGGTGCATAGAAATATACACTAGATGTCGCCTTAAAGACATTCGTTCCAATGAACTGCTGTAGACAAGGCAACAACTAGTGTATATATATCTATGCACCAGTCTGCGCACACGTCACACACCAGGATGCGCTCACGCCCTCAGATCACTTGGACGTGGCTGTGTTACAAGAGGTAACAACGATATAAATACTGTTCGTTTTCTCACACAAACCGCTCGTTTCGTGTCTTAGGCCAACAATGTGTACTTACGATGGGGAATTGTTTAATTTGGACGATGGGGAATTGTTTTAATTTGGACTCCGTGCTTGTGTTTTGATACAGTGACCATCGACCTGCATTATATGACTGACAGACAAAAATGGTTTGACCTAAAAATATCCAAATTGAAACTACTGCGGAAACAAAGACACCTACATCTTGGATGCCCTTGAGGTAAGCTAAAACATACCAAAATTTAATTTCAAAGTGAACTATCCCTTTAATTACACTTAAGTTGGCTTTTATTTCAATAATATTATATTATCTATGTGTCACGTGTGGTGATACCATACCATCCAAAACAAGAACACAGGAATTCAGCACAATAGTACTTTAATTCACAAAATAGAGTTACGCAGGAGAATCTCACAAGAACACAAATGCTTACCACATTAAATACTGACAATTACCAACAAAGAACTGAAAAAAAACAGGGAGTACTCATACACAGAATAACAAGGGAAAGTGATTGACAGTTGAACATAAGTAACCAAGGAGACAAACTAGGAAACAATCAAGGCTAAACTGAACTGAAGAAAAAAAAAAGAAACAAACTGTTACGACCCTTCACTGTTTTTATAGGGAGTTAGAAGGGAAACATTAGGCCACCCGTCAACAATTATTACCATTAAAACACTGGGAAAGTGAATGAGACCATCAAGAAGCAGCAGAAGATGTGAACACAAGAAGATATATCTATAGGCCTATATATGGAGAACAAGTATTTGATACACTGCCGATTTTGCAGGTTACAAAGCATGTAGAGGTCTGTAATTTAATTTTTTCATAGGTACACTTCAACTGTGAGAGACGGAATCTAAAAGAAAAATCCAGAAAATCACATTGTATGATTTTTAAATAATTAATTTGCATTTTGCATTTGTCTTTGAGTACATGTGCTTTGTTTTGACAGCTCGCCATGTGCTCCGCTGTCATTGTGGTATTTCTCCTCCCACTTATTATCCTTAATTATCTATTGATTTCACATCAAACCTGTTGCTAATTAATCCCTTATTAATCCTACTTCAGATCCTCTTGTGTTCAGTCTTTTGTCAGACTATTGTTGTGTGTACTTCCATGCAATCGCCTGTGACCAACTTGCCTTGCCTTGCCTTGCCTTGCCTTGCCTTGCCTTGCCTCGCCTTGCCTCCAAGTGCTGTTTTGTTTTTGTTTTTGTTTGCATTTTTATTTTTTGTCCTGCTTCCACGCTCTCCCTCTTGTCCTGCCAGGCCTGGTTTCCTCGACTGCCCACCCAGGCGTTCTCTGTTCATTTGGGAGTCGGATGCACCACCACAGACCCTCTCTATTCGCTCATCGCTTTCATCAGGAATCTCAGTCTGACTAGGACACTGCGTCACTGGTGACACTATATTCGGTCCTGTTTGAGAAGTGTTCTCCTGGCCCAGTGGACATTTATTTGGCATCCCTCTTTTGTTTTTGTTATTTATTTTTTTCTGGGCTCATTGAGGGCAAAATAAACTTTTCTGTTACTTGCAACTGAATCCGTGTCTCTCCTTGACAGGACGAAGATTGGAGTTTATAGAGACTAAACATGCCACACATATGATTTTGGTTAACCATAGTATGCCAGCCTGAAAGCACTAATCCAAAAGAGTTTAAAAGAGTACATAGGCCAAACCACTTAAAAAGGAAAATCATGAAATGGGAAAATTAGATACATGTTTAGACATTTCTCAAGTGGTTATATATAGGATTATTAGGGTTTATTTCTCCTTCTCTGTAAGAATTAAGTGAGAGTCACAACTCCAAAAATCCTTTTGGGGTCGTAAAAAGTCAGTCTCAATGTGTCCTGTAACAGGACACCGGGTTCTGCCAGTGTGTTTGCTTCATTTGTGATGTTAGTTTTGGGGGAAGTTTCCTAGACCTTTGTTGGAAGAGTGAGTTTGCTGGATTATTCATTAAATATAATGAATAATTTGTGTGTGTCTGATTGTTCCAGATGCTACATAACGCTTGCCAAAGGATGCCAGAAAAAAAAGTTGCTGCATTAATTCTGTTAAATATTTGTAACACGTTCTAATGAATAACAATTAAATGTGTTAATTTTGAAACCCCTAATAAAAATCATGGTATATATATCATATGTGTGTGTATTTGTTGATCTTCATTGACGTAGTCCAAGTAATCCATGCGTGTTCTTTGAAACACAGCAGATCTCAAATTAAACCTGTGTTCTGGTAGGTTTAATTTAAGTCTCAGTTTAGACATGGAGTAGCTCTAGTGAAAATCTTTTTAAACTCTGGACTAAATTAAGTCTAAGAATATTTTAAACCATGACAAGGAAAGCAGATTTATGTTAATCTGGTTCAAAGGGCCGTTTTAGTTTAGGACTAGGCTTAATCTCGGCCTGGGAAACAGCCCAAATTTTAAATAGGCCCTCTATGATTAATCCATTTTGCTCGAACATAATTTAATGCATGAGTGTGGAATTGAACAGATGGACATCAGGAAATGGATTGTGGGTAACTGGAAAGAGTAGGTCTGTTGTGATTAGTGCTGATCTCGGTGTGATCTTCAGAGTGAAGAGTCACGTTCAGCTCTATGTGCAGGTATATCTTGATTCATTGATGATGTTTTGATCTTGATTCATTGATGATGTTTCGATCTTGATTCATTGATGATGTTTCGATCTTGATTCATTGATGATGAGAGTGAGTGAGGGGTAGAAACACACCGATACCAAGGGTTTTCTGTAGCGTTTCTGCGGCTGCAATTACATTTCAAGTCCTCATGCACACATCCCGTTTTTTACATATCCATTTTTTTCCAATGCCCTTTAAATAGCTGCACTGGTCAGTAAGGGAATTAGCAAGCACATTTTATTTCAGCATCTGTCCAAACTGATGATATTTCTTTCCACAATTTATATTAACAATTTCAACTCCTATGTCACAGGCCTAAAGCTCAACAGCGTGGAGTAACTGCGTCAGGGTCTCAAACTCTTTTGACAGTGTTTTAGCCTTGTACATGCTCAAACTGTTGACCTTCCTTTATACACACAAAGCATTCAACTTTTCCAGCAATGTTACAAATTCTAATGCACCATTTCAACAATGGGCGCTGCTCACACATGACCTCTAAACAGAGAAATGATGTTAAACTTATTTCTATGTGTGAAAGCACCTATTGATCTACTTCGAGCTGTTAGTGTTAGTTATTTTAATAGGTTTTTTGACATGCAGTCAGGGCCGTAGGCAGGGTTTTATGCTTTTTTTGCTTTAATTTCTCTGATCTACATATGTGAACCTGGATCACAAAATGAGTCACATGTCGCACGGGTATATTTGTGGCAATAGCCAATAAAACATTGCATGTGTCAAAATGATATTTTTTTATTTTATGGCAAAAATCGTTAGGATATTAAGTAAAGATCATGTTCCATGAAGATATTTTGTACATTTCCTACCGTAAAGACATAAAACATTTATTTTTTGTGAGTGAATGCAGCAAAATCGCTATAAATGGGAAACTTTAAAGGTGATTTTCTCAATGTCTGGATTTTTTTGCATCATCAGATTCCAGATTTTCAAATAGTTGTATCTCGGCCAAATATTATCATATCCTAACAAACCATACATCACTGGAAAGTTTATTTATTTATTCAGCTTTCAGATGATGTATAAATCTCAATTTAAAAAAATTGACCCATGTGACTGGTTTTGTGATCCAGGGTCACATATGTGCATTTCAAGACGATTGAAGGCCAATTATTTCTCAATAACTGCTTTCTTCTCATCTCCATCACTCTTTATCTTGCCCTTATTCCCTCCTGAAGCTGAGCTATGATTGACAGTCTTTTCATTTTCGCCTGTGTCAGTGAAGAAAGAAAACATAGGGTCAATTGATATGTGTTTTATGAATCATTTAAGACATGTTAATGTACAGAAGTCTACCAGGAAAGCTAGGTAACTAAGTTATATGTACACATTCATTATTTATGCCTAATATGATGAAAACAGCTTCGTTAAGGTTTCTTGTCCCCTCACATTGACAGTTACTAATTATTACATTAGGCTACATGAATCCAGTTTATAGGCCTATTTTCAATTCAAAATTGTGAAATTAGACACGTTTATTCGTTTTCAACCTCTTTTTGCAGGGTGGGATGCAAAAAGTCTGCTAAAGTAGATTTAACACTATATTAGTCGATTATTTCACAAACTTTATTACACACCTAGGAAAAAATGACCTCATAGCTGGATATGTACATGCATGCAGTGAGGGATTTCAACATTTCTAAAATATAATTAATAAATAATTAACAAAATTAAAATAATATGAATTACATTTGCTGTAATTACACACATTTTGTGAGCCATCGTTGGTGATACAGACTCTACAGATCCAGGCTTAGTGGACCTGTTCTCCGATTCTCCTTCAGTCGATTTAAACCCGCATGTTGAGCCTCGTGCACCAAACCTCTGCTGAAATAAATACACTTTCTTCTCCTCAAGGACGACAGTTTGACATGATTGTGTACCTCTGACAGACAACTTATCTCTCGGAGATGGAGGTCGTACCTCAGGGACAGCACAAGTCTGTAAAACAGAAAAACTTGCAGGGGTTTCATAACATCTCTGGACAGTCCATAACACACACACTGCTCTGTCTGGAGCACATTTTACATCTGTAATTTGTCCTGACAGCGGGTTATAAAGAGGATGAGAAGGTGCTGAATTGATCAGTGGTAAGCGCGGAGGTGCTTTCCATCAAACAGGGTTTGGTACGCGCTTCACCGCTGTGCAATTATCTGCCAGCCGCTTCTGCTGAGATAAATCTGAGCTCTATTAAAACACCAATGATTTTCCCTTTAAACTCTTTTGGATCCGTTCAATTTCACCAAGTTAAAACTGCAGGCGAAAATGCACATCACTAAACGTCCATGAATAAGCGGCACTTCTAATCGCAGCACTGCAAATATCCTTACAACAAAATCAATATTCTTAAGAGACAAAAGCGTGTAATAAAATGAGACAGAGATCATGAATTAGTCATTCTCAGATGCTTTCTAATAGCATAGCCTATTGGGTTAAGTTTATCAGTGTCATGGTTAATTTGTTAGTAGTGGAACCCCAGAACTAATACATTTCAAGAAAAGACATATTGACTATAAGAACATGAGTTTGTTTTAGGGGACGTTTACACAACAACGATATGCTAAAACGGAGAAGTTTTTCCTTTGAGTTTTCCACATGCAGACGACACCATTGTCAAAACGATCCCATTCACACGGATCCGCAAAAACTAAAAATGCTGTAGGCCTATTCCGCTGCCAGGCCACTACATGTAATACGCATGTGCATGATGTCATCGTCTTCAGAGATTCGCGTTTTTGTTGTTTACACGGAGACCGTTTTCAAAAACTCGCACCTTGAAGCAAAAGTTTGCGTTTTTAGTTGAAAGCGGTGTCGTGTGAACAGCCCCCCTAGTTAAGTGCACTGCCTTTCAAGCTATAAAAAAGAAGAAAAAAAATATATACAATACTTGTCTCACCCTAGGCCATCTTCGCAGAAGTTTCTTGGTTAAACAGGCACCCATTTTAATAATTATTACGGGATTTCAGTTAACAGGATGTGGCAACGCATCAGCTCACTTATTGATTAAAAGGCTGTGGAATGCTTTAGATTTCTGAACATGAGAGCACAATCCAATCGGCCCGCTATTTTGCTTTGGCTAATTCTATTTGCATGTGTAATTGCTTTGGCTGTGTCCATAACGTCATTAGGATAAAGCTACACAGCGATGTTAATGAGATCTGCTCTTATTGCTGCCTGCCTTCATCAGATCTCTCCTGCAGCAGATTAAACTCGCCTGCTTGTTATTCCTGCACACAGCTGAGCTGACAAATATGATAAAACCGAAAGCAAGCAAAACACAGGCACACCATGTGCGTGGCACGCTTGGCCAGTCATCTGGAGACCGTACCACGGCTGCGTCTTCACAAACCTCGGCAGAACTTACAGAAAAGTACCACGCTGCATTAATACCTGTTTTGGACGTGGTAGCATTGTACAAACTTGGTTTTTGTGGACATGTACTAGTATTATTACCTAGTATTATGACATGTTGACAAAACGTTGATTTTGACATTTATTGTGCCATTTTTTTGGCATTACATCATTTGTAATACTACAGTGTTTTTTTTTTATTTGTGCAAAACAGTTTTACATTTAGAGGTGGAACAGAATCCTTAAAAAGACACCTTTGTACCTTAAAGGTGCTCTAAGCGATGTCACACGTTTTTAAGGCCGAAACATTTTTTGTCACATACAGCAAACATCTCCTCACTATCCGCTAGCTGCCTGTCCCTTGAACACAGTGTAAAAAAATGCGGTCTCTCTAGACAGCCCAAGCTCCACAAATGGCAACAAAAACATACTGGCCCAGCCTGGACCACGAAACATAATAAACAGTGTTCCAGCCAATAACCGACAAGAATGATGTGGGGGTGGGGGGAGGGTTAGTGCGCGTGCACATGAAGGGGGGTGTGGGGGAGAGAGAAGCATGAAGAGGGAAGTTAGCTAGAGGAGAGATATCCTAGACAACGACTAACGTTAGAATTATATTCTCTTGAATTTTGATATGACCAAAGAGACGACGTTCCGATGAACAAATAGCAAAGAAGAGGGAAAAAGGAGAAGGAATAAGCGATGTCCTGAATTTACATCGGAAAAGCACGGAAGGAGGGGGAGGGGACGGGATGAGGAGGAGGGAGTTTTGTTTGACAATACTTCGAACGTCAACAAGAAGTGACATCACCCAACATCGCTTAGAGCAGCTTTAATACTCCCTAAAAAGTGTATTTTAGTTCCTTAGAGTCCCTCCAGCGGGAGTTCTTCTCTATATCAGTGTCAGTGTTTCTGAACTCCTGAAACGCCTCCATTGTATCTTGAGTTTCTTCCGGGAACGAACACGTCACAATATTCCTCATTTAAGTAATTAATGCGCAGAATAAAGGGGCGGGGCCTGGTTGAGTTATTTAAACTGGCGGTTATGGTAAGTGGTGGGACATTTCCCAAACACACTCAAAGCTCTCGACCAATCACAACACACTGATCCAGCCGACCAATCAGAGCACAGTGTGCATTTCAGAAGGAGGGGCTTCATAGAGACAGGAACTAAACAGAGCGTTACTGACAGACTGGGAAGAGAGGAGCCGCAACAATGGAGAATATGGGGAGAATAATCAACATTCAAGCAGGAAAACATATTCTAGTAGAGACCAAAAACAAAATCAACACTTTAGGTCCCCTTTACCAGTGACAAGCTGTTGTACCCCTAAAGGTAAAAATGTTTGCGCAGTTTTTTTGACAGTATTACAGGTTTTGGGATGTAATATACTATATTACAAAGGGTGTTTGTGCATGTCACATGCACTGTAAAAAAATTCTAACCCTCCCAAATCAAAAATTTCAAGTGACCGATAACATCTAAATTTTTCAATTGGTCCAAGTGAAATTCTGTAAATTATCAAATTAAATTTACAGAATTTCACTTGGGCCAATTGAAAAATTTAGATGTTATCGGTCACTTGAAAATTTTGATTTGGGAGGGTTAGAAATTTTTTACAGTGTGTAGGCTACTACGGTACTATTATTGTGTCTGACAGTTACCATTGTACTAACATAATCATGTTGCTTTTTGACCATAGTGTTTTAGTATGTAAAGCTGTATGATATTATACTGTAATAGTACAGTGCATTCTTGTTCCAAAAGGGGTACCATGCTATGGAAATTTTTATTGTGTTCTTTTATATTTTTTGATACTGCCATGTTCTTTGACCTTTGTTTTTTTTTTTTTTTTTTGGCTGTTGCATTACAATACCATACTGTTCTAGACATTCATCATTATTAAACCATGTTATTGGATGTGAATTATGGTAGTAGCACAGTATCCTCTGAATACTGTCACGGCACTAGAGTATGGTAATCTAACCTTCAGGACATAATAATCATTAGGTACTACCGTACTATGGTACCGACAGGGTACTTTTTGTTAAGGAAGTTCTTGCACGGTAACTCTGATTCTCTTCACCTGCCTTCATCTTTGCTTCAAAGACCAACCGTCCTATTTGCAATCCAAATTCTACGCAATTAACTAGTGTGTAATTATCTTCTCCAGCAACTGGAATAGCAACAAAATGAGAGCTTGTCACATGAAAGGTGATAATAAAAAAGCGCCTTTAACGTTGGAAATTAACATGCCACATTCTTCACCTCCGCTGCTGCATAAGTGAATGAGGGGAGGCAGAGAAGGCATAAATATTAGCACTCTTACTGCTCCACACACACACAAATTACTCTGCATGACTTACTGCGGCTGCTTGTTTATGTGTCATAACCACCATACTGCATAAACTCATTTTCTTAATCAGTATTTTTGTCTAGTCTTAAAACAAGATATATTTACTTGCAGAGGAAAGTTGTTTACCATAAAACAAATTTTTTCTTTGTTTTAAGAAAAGAAAAAAAACTCTCAAAATATGGTGAAAATTATCATTGAAACAAGATAAAACTCATTGCCCAATCGAATTTAATTGAAATTGAATTTATCTTGTTGTAGGGATGTTTAGATATTTTACTGCCGAGCAGATTATCCACGAGGCTTGAAAATGTGGAAAGATCCTAGAATTTTATGTATACAAAATGTAATAAACAAAGGATATGGGAGGGAGTGCTGTATGTATGTGTGTGTGTGTGAGAGAGGCGAACTATGAGTTAATGTGTGCTCTCTTTTAATTTTCACAATGGCATTAATCATAATCAGTAAGCACATTTTAATCATATCCATACAGACTCGACCTCCTTTGTTCCAGGACGCGACGGCTCTCGCTTCACGGCGAGCATGGAGAAGGATGAGGCTGGCATTGAGAGAGTGTGTGTACGTGTTGGAGCCGGAGGCTTTTGTTTCTCTCACACAATACTCTCTTTGTTTATATTCAGTTAAATGTGCTGGAATAACTTTCACTGCCAGATAGATAGAACGAGAGAGAGAGAGATTCAGCGGAGGGATGAGGCTCTGATAGCGTTTTGAATTTGAGATTGATCATAATATCCCCATTGGCCTCTCGCAGACGAGTGAAAAGTGCTTTCTCGTTTCCGTTAATGCAAAATTTGATGATGGGTCAAAATAACATATACACTCAAAGCACGTGATTCCCCATGAGCCCAATCACCATAAACTCACAACACCAGCACACACACACACACTGTACGTCCTGCATCGGACGCTTAAACTGATGAAATTTTCATGAACTGCACTCCAGGTTTAGCACAGCGTTCTTTTGGTGAGGTTATCAGTAGTGTTTGTCTTTCTCAGTTTTGGATTCAGATGCACATTGAAAGAGAGAGACTCATTTGCTCTTTGTCTCTCTCTCAGTCTCTCTGCAAGGTGTGTGTGTTTTGCTCCCTTTTACTTAAACTCATTACTTCAGACTTATGTGCCATCCAGAAACTTGCGTTCTGCAAGCGAACGTCGTCTTGTGGTGCATCATCTCAAAGAGGCACAAAATCTCTTTCTCGGACTTTTACCTGGACTGTTCCCTGCTGGAGGAATGATCTAACTCAACCTGAGCGGCTGAGTCCGGAGCCACTTTCAAGAAACGGCTGAAAACGCCTCTTTTTCGACAGCACTTGATCCAGTAATACTAACACTTTCTCTACTATTCTATTCTATTAAAAATGAACACGTACCGCGTAAGATTAAACTGAGAAGGGTCATAGAACTTGCATATTGTTGTCCTGTTAGTTTCACTGCTTCTATTGTTCTCATTTGTAAGTCGCTTTGGATAAAAGCGTCTGCTGAATGAATAAATGTAAAGGCCATTGACAGGTTAACACACACAACACACGTTAAGTTTCGGTATCTTTGTGAGTACTCTCCATAGATAGAGTACTCTTCATTCATGCCATAGACATAATGATTTTTTTTTTACTGAGCAAACTGTATATTCTATCCCCCTTCAATAATCCTACCCCTAAACCTACTCATCACAGAAAAGACGTTCTGCATTTTTACATTTAAAAAAAAAAATTCAAGGTGCAGGCAGTTTTGAAATGAAAATCACAGTCAAATAACTGCATGATTTTTTTAAGGTTTTGCTCAACTTCTAGTCACGAAAGCAGCCTTTGAAGAGTGGTGGCACTGGCTGGAGGGGGCCAAGACAGCCCGTCTTGACCACCGAAATCTTGAATATCTACGCACAGCAAAGAGACTCAACCCAAGACAAGCAAGATGGGCATTACTCTTTACACGGTTCAATTTCACGGTTTCCTACCGACCTGGTTCAAAGAACACCAAGGCTGATGCTCTCTCTCTGCAACACAAATCCTCTCCTCAACCACAATTTGATGAACCCATCATCTCTCCTACTCTCATTCTTGCTCCAGTGCAATGGGATCCCATGACTGAAATGACAGATGCTCAAAGATCAGATCCACCTCCACCAGATTGTCCAACAAACAGAAGATATGACCCATCTTCCCTCCGCAAGAAAATCATGCAATGGTTTCACTCATCTCTCCGTTCCGGGTCATCCTGGTATCACTGCCACACTCCAACTTCTAACAAACCACTTCTGGTGGCCTTTCATGCAGGAAGACACAATCCCAAACTTGTGCAACTATGTATTCAGATTATACATCTTAACTCAGACCGAGGACCTCAGTTCACGTCCAGAGTATGATCATACTCAACATCAATGTCAGTCTCACCTCTGATTATCACCCACAATCTAATGGTCAAACTGAACGACTCAGAAGGAACAGGCTGATCGTCCCAATCCTAAATACCTCCCTGGTCAATGGGTCTGGCTGAAGTTTGTTTATTAAGCGTGCAGGGCAACCACCCAGCAGAGCATTACAATAATCTAGACTTAAGGTCATGAACGAATTAACTAATTGTTCTGCATTTGTCATTGAGAGAATATGTCGTAATTTAGATATATTTTTAAGATGAAAGAATGCGGTTTTACAGATGCTAGAAATGTGGCTTTCAAATGAAAGATTGGTATCAAAGAGCACACCCAGGATCCTGACGGCGATGAAGACTTGATAGAACAGCCATCAAGTGTTAGACAGTATTCTAGATTATTACGTGCAGGGGGTTTTGTCCAATAATTAGAATCTGTTTTTTTTCCAGAATTTAGTTGTAGGAAATTACAAGTCATCCAATTTTTTATATCAGCTATGCATTCCGTTAATTTTGTGAATTGGTAAGCTTCGTCAGGGCGCAAAGAAATATAGAGCTGAGTATCATCAGCATAACAGTGAAAACTAATTCCATGCTTCCTAATGATATCTCCCAAGGGTAGCATGTACAGAGTGAACAGCAACGGTCCTAGTACTGAGCCTTGTGGTACACCATACTGAACTTGTGATCGATAAGACATCTCTTCATTTACTGCTACAAACTGATAACGGTCAGATACGTATGATTTAAACTATGCTAATGCAATTCCACTAATGCCAACTTCATTTTCATTTTCGTCTATTTAAAAGAATGTTGTTGCCAATAGTATGAAATGCAGCACTAAGATCCAGTAACATTGTTATTGTATTCAGTATACAAAAACGATAGGATGATAAGAGCAAATAATATGTAACTCTAATGAGAGCAGTCTCAGTACTATCATACAGTCTAAATCCTGACTGGAAATCCATGTAGATACCATTTCTTTCTAAAAAGGAACATTGTAGATTATTTTTATGATTTACATAAGTGGCCCCATGAGAGAGAGAGAAACACACACATACGCACAAATACAGCCCCAGGCGTAACATCCCCAACCATAAAAAGTCAAATTTACTTTGACTAATCAATGAGCAACACTTCTTTTGTTTCTTTTATTTTATATTTTACTATGGGGAGTATTATTTGTTTTTAGACAAACTGAACAAATCAGGTTTTAACTGATAACCATGATTATCAATTAGATTTTAAATAAATGACATAGACATTTCACTTTTTCACATATTGTGATGTACTGTACATTTGAGTGAAACGGGTTATCTAAAAAGGGGGTAGGCTGTGATTTGGTTCAGTCCATCAGTTGTAAATTGGATGGCAGAACTGAATGTGAGCTTGCAGCCAATTGTAAGAAAGAGGCGGGGCTTAATCAGACTAAATGATTGGAGAATCCTGCATATGTCAGTGACGTTTCATCAGAAGATCCAGTTATGACATTTTCAAATGAACAAATTCAGTTGTTTTGTAAAATCTGAAACTCACATAGATGAATAATTCATAATAAAATGCATTAAAAAAATTTACACAAAATATGCATTTCATGTCAACTTTAAGGTTATCTTTGACTGTGTTTAGAAGCAGCAATGCTAGAGCAAACTCTCAGCACTACAGACACACTCATGCCATCATACATGCAAACACTGCAGATAATCACTCTGCCATCCACACACACACACACACACACACGTAGGATAATCACTGTTGTGTAGACAGACAGCTGCATTACTCTCTCTTGCTCTCATTCTTTGACATCTGCTGTCACCAATATCTCTAATTGCAAAATTGGCCCTATAAAACAGGAAGAGCGTGTGTGTGTGTGTGTGTGTGTGTGTGTGTGTGTGTGTGTGTGTGTGTGTGTGTGTGTGTGTGTGTTGCTGATGTGATAAGAACGAGCGCTGTGATCCTGGGCCATCTTTAATTGGACTACCTTGTCATCCGTCTGATCCCGCTGTGCTCATCCACTCTTCATTTTGCTCTCCTCCCTCCACATGAAGCACAGATGAGAGATTGTTGTCTGTCAGATGGACTTTCCTTTTTGTTCTCATCCATCTTTGACCCCCATCAGTTCAGGAAGGGCAGAGGGGCCGTTTGATTGACAGGGCGGGAACGGAGGTCATCAGCTCTGCCAGTCTGCTAGTTGGAACGGTGAATGTTGAACGTCGCTCCATCCCCGCTCATTTTTTCTTTCTCTCTTATTGTAACACTGTTTGCACTGGTTACATTCATTAGTTAATTGGCTTGTTCGTAAATCGGTTTTGATTTGTGTTCTCTGGCCTGCTATTGTAAACTTGATTAATTCGGTAATTATACACCATACTATTGTGATCAAGATAAGTTTTTCATTGATCGTAATCCCCCTACACTTTATGTTTAAAAAGACACTCAATGGCCAATGATGACAAATGTCATTGAAATCAAACCTTGACGTGACCTTGAGATTTCAGAATGAGATGGGATGATTTCAGCAAACAGATGACTTAAATTACATGCTTATATTCACACTAAGCTATCATGTGACTTAAATATTCTTGGAAAATCAAATCATATGGACTGTTATGATACGTCTATGCATTAACAATCACTTTGTGTGTGTGTTCCATCGAAGGAAGTAGTTATACAGGTTTGGAACAATTCTTGCAAGGTCAGAAATGAATGGGGGCGCGTGGCAAAAATGCCACCGAAATTGATTCAAAGTTCAAGATATTGGGGCAAGAGTTCTTATTTTGTGTGTATTCATAATAACAGCATGATTGATATTGATTCTATACAACATTTCAGAAAACAAGAAGTTAATATTAAGTGATCTACATTTTAGACACAATAATGTGTTTTTGCTACCACAGTAAACCTGTTGCACATCTCATTGACGTAATCCAATTTTTGAACAAAACGGTTATATGAATGATTCAATGACTCACTTAATAAGACAGTGACTTGCCGCCACCTACTGGGGGCTTTAGTTTCATTTAACGCATATTTTTTGTAAACGCATTCATGCCATCTCTGAGCTTCTGTGCCTCTACAAAGATGGATTTTGTTAACTGATTTCATTTAATTGGTAACAGCCCTATGGTGTCTTGTTATTCTAATTCAAATGATTGATTTATTGTAAGAAGTTGACATAAAAGACAAGATTTTGACATACATTTAATGAGGTTAAAATTTTATAAATTGCCCAAATAAAAATAAAAATGCCACTGGAAATCATTTTAAGAACACAAATATCGCCCCACCCTGGAAAAGTTCATTTAGAAACTTGAGGAACTCTATTTGTGCTGGACTTTAAACTTCGGTTTAAACAAAGACTTTTATTTTGCTACTTATTTTTGGGTTTTCCTTAGTTTTCCAATGGTTTCCTGTTTTAAAGAGGAAGTAGGCCATATTCCTTCAGTGCATGTGGTTGCAGACATCCAACTTCATCTTGCCTATTAAAGCCCTTTGAAATGCAATATCTAAGTGCTTGTTTGATTTTAAGTGAGCATTTTCAGTGCTTTATTGCTGTGCTATGTAATGTAGCATTTAATTCAGCATGTTTGTTACCTTTTTCTACTCAAGTTTGCAAAGTATTAATCTATGCTGTTGATATACAACTGTATTGTTGTTGGTTCTTTGCCTTGTCTGTTTGAGAATGCTTATTTATTTGATGATTTATCTATTTTGAGAAATTCATGCTTGTGTATTTTCTCTTATTTGTAGTTTTGCACTTTTCATGATTAAACTTTATAAATTGCACCTTCGTGGAGTTTATTGTGGAAGTGTTTAGCGGCTGGATAGCTGGATCAATTAACAGTGAGGCCAGTGACAGTGAAAAGATAAGCAGCAAATTGGAAAGATGGAGGGGATGCCTGTCTAACAACTGCATCTATCAGAGATAAAGGAATATCTATATCTCTACTGACCGTTACATGACTATACTGTTGTTACCAGTAACATTGTTTTCATTTGAACATAATCCTTAAATATTCTTAAAATCTATAGAAATTTGAAATCTTCAGTAATTTAAACTAGATGGTCTATGTTCAGACTGCCAGCAAACATTTTTTTTTTTTTTTTTTTTTGCATATCTAGATTTTATACACATGGGCTTTTGAAAGTCTGGACAACAAAAAAAGTTTTTTTAAGGTTGCCTCTAACCACATTTTGAGGAGGTTTGAAATTCGATTCCGATCAGATTTTTACAGATGCGTCTCAGTGGACGCTCATACTTTATTCAAGAGGTATGTCCAAAGATTTCGGCCGTGACTACAGCACAGAACATCACAATATATATCAGTCTCCTCCATCTGCGGAGTTCTGCACCGCAACTCTACAGGATGCTTATTTAGAGAGCGAGATGATGCACCTCCATTTGTCCTGCATCTGTTTTAAAGCCTCGTCACATACGTGGATACGCCTACGTCGTTACCAAAGCAACCCATGCAGATAGGTTGGCAATGTCTGGACACACAAATCTCATTTGATCACGCAATTACGTAATAGTGCGGACAGTCCGATTTGCCTGCAGTCTGAACATAACCATAGGGACAGGGAGAGATAAAGAGAGAGATAGTAGAATGAATAAGGAAAAGTGAGACATTTGTTGGAGTTCAGGAGCCCATGCAGTGGAAAGCATCCCCTATACAAACAGCACTGAAGAATAGAGTCCCAGCCTGTTCAAGACCTCATTACGACTGTAGGATAGAACCCAATGGAATACAGATGCATCTCTCTCACCGTCTCTGTTTCCAGCGCTTTCTTGTGCCTCTTCGTTTGGACAGGGACCCCAATCGATACTTCTCAACTAGGTTAATATGGCACTTTAGAAGCAGTCTATTCATCGGCCCAGGAGTACACACTCAGATAATTGCTTTTTGAATTGGGTCGTACTAGGAGTGCGCGTGGTGTGACTGAGGCCTACCGCCCTCTGTTGGATCTCTGATAGTTTTCCTTTTTGGCCATCACAAGGCATTCAAGAAAATTCTAGACCCAAAGACATCATCAAAACAAGTCAGTGGAAATGTGCTATACTCTATGATATAAGACATGTACTAGCTGCTGGGATGAAATGTTTGATTCATGCTGAACAGACGTGTCATGCTCATTCAAACATGTGTCCACACAGCCTTAATTCAATTTTGAATAAAACTTTTTTTTTTTTTTTTTTAAAGCACAATGAATGAAGTTTTAAATTAAGCCTAATTAGTTGTCAATCACACATACACACAAACCATTGGCATTTTCTGAATTCCACACAGTTACAGGACACAGAAAGTAATAATCTCATTATGTGCGAATCAGTTTTGCTAAGATTTATGCAAATCAAATTGATCATCCTTGACTCAAACGTTATTAACTAACTGTAATCCTGCAAATATACAGTAGGCCTGTGTTTTTTTGACTGATTACTGAAATCAATCATAAATTATAGGCACTTGCTGTGCATTTTATCCACATAACACCGCTGTTTGCTGTGGTTGAATGTGCATTTGCAATGTTATGAGTGTCTAAAATAGTTGAAAAATCTGAATGAAATTTGTGCGGGCAAGCCAAAGCATTAACTCTTCTTCTGAGCTAGTTTCTAAAATAACATCATCTTACGATTCAGACACAGTCCATGACTGTTGAGTTCTCACGTCCTACAAATCCCAGGACGGACAGTGCTCTGAAATGAAGGCAGACCCCCTCAGAGGAGCACTTGGCTTTACAGCCGCTCATTTCATGAAGCAAGTTTTAGTGAAGTTTTACAGAGCTCCACCTTTAATAATCTCCCTTACAGGGAACCGATATGTTATCAAGAGTTTCATCATAAAGCTTCTGCTGCGTTTGCTGAACACACGTGCTTTGTCCTCGTTTAAAGACATTAACCGGCTGCATTGGAGAGAGGGGGGAAACTCTTCACCTCCGCAGTTTCCTCATTATTCTCAGCGCCCTGTAAATGGATTTGTAATTATGGCCTGTCTGCCGCGGATCTTGAGTAATTGTCCTCCAAGTCGCTCAAAGAGTTTGCTGTACATTCCACTGACCAATGTCCGTATTATTCTCGCTATTGATAACGCATGATGAAGGGCCATTACATCAAATTGTTGCCCGCGCCGGTAGATTCAAGACCACATGGGGCTCCGGCGCCCGCCACACCGTTCTCTTCGAGCTCATATAGACCCCAAGAAAGTGAGGTATTTTTCCAGCCGAAGCATGCACGCTTGAAATCACCAGCCTACATTACCCCTCGCTTCACACGGTTCTCTAATCTCAGTCCTCCTGCAGCGCAAAGTTCCTCAAATCAGAGCTCGTCACATTGCCGCGCGGATAATAAGCCAACCCGCTGGCCAGTGTGCGCTCACCGCGCGTGGGCTGTCGGAGTTATATGGAGGTGGGAAGTTGCTAAACAAAGACCCGGAGAAAGAAAGAAAGAAAGATAGAAGAAGGAAAAACGGCAGAGAAGGGAAGACAGAAAATAGAGTGAATCCACTTGAGACATGGGCGGTTTGCCATGAAAAACTAAAGCGTATTGAATCTCATGCCTGCGGATTTGGCTGTGTTGAGAGGCTCGCTTGCCCGTGCCAAGTTCACAAATCCGTGCACATCTGTTTGCGCGTTCGAGTCTACGCTGGCTTAATGAGATATACTCACACAGACCCGCTCCAGTCCCAGCAGCTTTAGCCCGGATCTGCGGTGATAATGTTATTCTAATTAGAAAGAACACATAGCAGCAGCCAGCACCTTAGTTTCGACATCTGACCTCATCGACTCTTATTACAGTATTTCAGGGATTTTTTTCATTTAGACGCTAGAAACACGCTTAAAAAATAAAATATAATGAGACTTATTTTATTTATTTTTTCTGACCCCATTGGCAAGCTTTTTTTCTTCTTTTTTTTAAAAGCATAAAACTCACTGTATTTCGCAAGATTTGTGCTTTTACAGCGGGCCCAAGACCCAAGGTTGCACAAGTAAAGTTGCACCACCCTATGGGACGGCCCAGCAAATCAGACAAATGCGAATATAGCTTTTGATCTGTTTTATGATTTGTACATTTATTAAAAGCAATCAGAGGGGGGCTGTGTGTTTAAAAGTTTGAGGAAGGGCTGAATACTCCCCCAACCAAATATAACCCCAGAAAACTGCTGTATTGTTCCTTTATTAGCTGAAAGTAATGGTACGTTGCGTTATACACAAGGCAGCTTTAGTCTGTTGTGGAAAAGCAGAAGTTGACAATCAAATGACAATAAAATGTTACTTGTAAATTATTAATTACTTGATTCATTTCTATAGCTCTGGTTGATTGTATTATTTTGACTGCCCCTTAACTGGGTCATAAATTGGCATCGCCTGAGCAGCTGAATTAATATACGCAAGAACATAATGTAAGTGTTTAAAATGCATGTGCATGGTTCAGTTAAAAGCTTGCCCTCATTGACTTGCTGTTAATGCAACTGTCTGCTTAACCACAGTGCTAACACAACACTGGCTACAGCATTTTGTTTAAAGTGGAAATAAGATAGCTTTCTATCTACAAGCAGAGCTGCGGACAGACATAGAATCAAAGTTTAAAAGTTTGCTGGAGCTAACAAGACAATCTATAAAGCTCATTTTCAGAAACATCATGCCAGGTTTCATAGTACCCATATACTCTGTGTATCACAAATACATTGACCTCATGACCTTTGTCCAAAAAGGAGGTAAGCACATTCATAACAGGTCATGCCTGGTTGGTTTGGCATCATTGATTTCAAACACTTCTGCCATAGTGTGATTTGAACGCATTTATAAGCACAAAGAGGTTTGAGAAGATTATCAGTGAAGTGACACTTTTCCTTACTCAAAGTTATCCAATGCCGTGGAAGATGCATAGACATCTGGGCTGTGGGAACATCCCCAACATGGATGACACCTGATGGACGAAAAATTGACATTGTTGAACCACATCTTTAGGAATGCTTGAGGTTATTCTAAGGCAAGACACCTAACATCCATGTTATTAATAAAGGGATAGTTCACCCAAAATTGAAAATTAGCCCATGATTTACTCACCCTGAAGCCATCCTTGGTGTATATGACATTCTTATTTCAGACGAATACAATCTGAGTTATATTAAAAAATGTCCTGGCTCTTCCAAGCTTTATAATGGGAGTCAATGGGTATATTTTTTTGGAAGTCCATCAAAGCGCATCCATTCATGATTAAAGTGCTCCACATGGCTCTACAGGGGTTAAGAAATGCCTTCTGAAGTGAAGCGATGCGTTCATGTATGAAAAATCTCCATATTTAAAAATGTATCGACTAAAATAACTAGCTTCCGTCAGACGGCCGTACGCAAGTCGACTTGCGCCAGAAGAGTCACTTTGAACCGCGAGAGGCGTCAAAGCTCTTCGCCATATATCAACAAGAGCTATTCTTTTGCCGTAAGTCGACTTGCGTACGGCCGTCTGCCGGAAGCTAGATATTTTAGTCGATAAAGTTTTAAATATGGATATTCTTACACGAACGTCTGAAAGAAGAGTATCATATACACCTAGGATGGCTTCAGGGTGAGTAAATCATGGAATAATTTATATTTTTGGGTGAACTATCCCTTTAGCACTGTAGACAAATAAAGCTGTCAGGAGCTGTTCCCAAGGACTTCAACTGGAAGTGATTGATTCTAAGGCTCTGTTTACACCTGGTAATAAGATGCGTTTTGGTTGATAAGATCACAAGTGGACGATGCTAAATACATGTGTAAACGGGGTGTAAAACTTTTTTTAGCTTGCCCACTTTTGACCACTTCCAGAGGTAGTGGAGAACGCATTTGACCAGATTGCTTTCAAAGTGTAGCTTATGTGGTCGAATGTGTTCATACAGCCACAAATGATGCCTACTCTATGCCTACTGATCTAATGCGTAAACAGTATGGGAAGCGCTCTAGCCAGACGGGATTTAAACGTTGTCGGCTGGAGACCCAAGTTTGGTTTGAAGATGAAAACGTACCAAGCACAATGTTCTCTCAGCATTCCCGATTTCTAACATGCACTCAGTCTTGCTGCTGTTCCCTGTTGTTTCCGTCGTCTCCGGGCGCGTTCAAATGTAAATTGCTTGAGATTATTTCGTGCATTAGATCGAAAGATCTGAAAAAACCCAAACATTTACTCACCCATAGACCCTCCCCTTGAAGAAATCAGGACAGAAGTGGTTGAAAGTGGACAAAAGAGACGGATTAAAACACCAGGTGTAAACGGGAATATGTCTGCCTCGTCTACATGTGATCCCATCGACCAAAACACATCTTAATACCAGGTGTAAACAGGGCCTGAGATGATTCTAATGTTTGAGTGTGTGTATTTATGGATCCTCTCAGCAAGATTTGTTCCAGAGGAAACTGCTATTCATTGGTCATTACTAATAATTTAATTTCTAACTTTCCTCAGACTGGAAATCACAATATATCAAAATTCCCTCATTCATTAAAAAGTGTAGTTGGATCAAAGTAAAGATTTCAGCTTGTTACAAGTGGGTTTACTTTTCTCAACATAAAAAAAAAATAGTTTGACTAAATCAAATTTGGTCAATAGTACAGTGGCTCAGTGGGAAACACAGTTGACCCATAGACAGAAGTTCTCCAATCTGGGTGGAGTTTGTGTGTTCTCCCTGTATTGGTGTAGGTTTGGTCTGGCTGCTCCAGTCCCAAAACACTAAACAAAACACAAAATCCCAAAACATGCTGTTTCCCTGCCTGATGCGGGAATAGGCTCCCGTGTCCATGTGACACGTGAGTGGTTTGACAATGGATGCCAATTTCTACATTCAGTTGAAATGACAAATTCTTTATACAATAAAAGATACAAAGCATTTTAAATAATAAATCAAAAAATTATCAATTCGTTTTTTTTTAAATAGTGTCCACGGTTTCTCACAGACTGACTGCTCTACCTTTACCTGTAATGTTTCCTTTTTACCTGGCGTACCTGGCGCTCCATTTCAAGATTCTCCGCTCCATTCTCTCTCCGGTTGGAAAGGATGGCATAGAGTATGATTGGCCAGACCATGTTTAGACCGTTTCACAAGAAGTCCATCATCTGAAGCTGTGTTTTTCACAGAGTTGACTGCAATTGTCAACATTCAATCACTTTCAAGTGTGTATGAAGGTTTCCCGTCTCTGTGTCCATCCGTAGCAACCTTTAAAGATCCCTTTTCTGCTTTTTGACCAAAGTGATTCTTTACAGAAGTTTTCACTGCTGGGAGAAACTTTATATGTGTAGATTTCAGAGTATCAAGTTTTTTATTAGTTTAGTATCCAAATGTAATTATTTTATATTTTTCAAAATGTAATGCTGTGTTCAAAACATTGAACTATTTGTCCGAGAGTCACAACACCGCAACACTTACTCAACCAATGGAGTGAGTTTAGGGCGGGACTGTCTGTTTGACTGACCAATGGAGTGAGTTTAGGGCGGGACTGTCTGTTTGACTGACCAATGGAGTGAGTTTAGGGCGGGACTGTCTGTTTGACTGACCAATGGAGTGAGTTTAGGGCGGGACTGTCTGTTTGACTGACCAATGGAGAGAGTTTAGGAAGGGACTGTCTGTTTGACTGACCAATGGAGTGAGTTTAGGGCGGGACTGTCTGTTTGACTGACCAATGGAGTGAGTTTAGGAAGGGACTGTCTGTTTGACTGACCAATGGAGTGAGTTTAGGGCGGGACTGTCTGTTTGACTGACCAATGGAGAGAGTTTAGGAAGGGACTGTCTGTTTGACTGACCAATGGAGAGAGTTTAGGAAGGGACTGTCTGTTTGACTGACCAATGGAGTGAGTTTAGGGCGGGACTGTCTGTTTGACTGACCAATGGAGTGAGTTTAGGGCGGGACTGTCTGTTTGACTGACCAATGGAGAGAGTTTAGGAAGGGACTGTCTGTTTGACTGACCAATGGAGTGAGTTTAGGGTGGGACTGTCTGTTTGACTGACCAATGGAGTGAGTTTAGGAAGGGACTGTCTGTTTGACTGACCAATGGAGTGAGTTTAGGGCGGGACTGTCTGTTTGACTGACCAATGGAGAGAGTTTAGGAAGGGACTGTCTGTTTGACTGACCAATGGAGAGAGTTTAGGAAGGGACTGTCTGTTTGACTGACCAATGGAGTGAGTTTAGGGCGGGACTGTCTGTTTGACTGACCAATGGAGTGAGTTTAGGAAGGGACTGTCTGTTTGACTGACCAATGGAGTGAGTTTAGGGCGGGACTGTCTGTTTGACTGACCAATGGAGAGAGTTTAGGAAGGGACTGTCTGTTTGACTGACCAATGGAGAGAGTTTAGGGCGGGACTGTCTGTTTGACTGACCAATGGAGAGAGTTTAGGGCGGGACTGTCTGTTTGACTGACCAATGGAGTGAGTTTAGGGCGGGACTGTCTGTTTGACTGACCAATGGAGTGAGTTTAGGGTGGGACTGTCTGTTTGACTGACCAATGGAGAGAGTTTAGGAAGGGACTGTCTGTTTGACTGACCAATGGAGTGAGTTTAGGGCGGGACTGTCTGTTTGACTGACCAATGGAGAGAGTTTAGGAAGGGACTGTCTGTTTGACTGACCAATGGAGTGAGTTTAGGGCGGGACTGTCTGTTTGACTGACCAATGGAGAGAGTTTAGGAAGGGACTGTCTGTTTGACTGACCAATGGAGAGAGTTTAGGAAGGGACTGTCTGTTTGACTGACCAATGGAGTGAGTTTAGGGCGGGACTGTCTGTTTGACTGACCAATGAAGAGAGTTTAGGGCGGGACTGTCTGTTTGACTGACCAATGGAGAGAGTTTAGGAAGGGACTGTCTGTTTGACTGACCAATGGAGTGAGTTTAGGGCGGGACTGTCTGTTTGACTGACCAATGGAGTGAGTTTAGGGTGGGACTGTCTGTTTGACTGACCAATGGAGTGAGTTTAGGGCGGGACTGTCTGTTTGACTGACCAATGGAGTGAGTTTAGGGCGGGACTGTCTGTTTGACTGACCAATGGAGTGAGTTTAGGCCGGGACTGTCTGTTTTACTGACCAATGGAGTGAGTTTAGGCCGGGACTGTCTGTTTGACTGACCAATGGCAGACAGGGTGAGTGTTCAGAAGAAAAATCAGTTTGGTGATATAGAAATTACAATTTCCCCTTCTATTCTATTCAATCTATTTTAAAGAACAACTCTTCAAAGTGTGAGTGTGTGCATGTGTGTTTTTAAGAGACTCCTTCCATAGCAAACAGACACAAGGATTGGAACAACAGCTTGAATTATCAAACATAAGACTGAGTCGGTCAAACTTTAAAAACAAAAAGTAAAAGTAAAAGTGATGACATGCATATTCACTGTTAATCGTCTTCTCTGGTGTAGGGCTCAAATCTCATTCATACTTTCACCATTCACCTCACGGTGGGTTTGACATTTGACATGAACGCCACTGGTTTTCGCATGGCTGGCTTTCATTCACGATGCAAACATGTGAATGAGATCAGAGAGTGTTTGCCCTGTTCTGGGTGACCTTCTCTTACTCTGAACAAAGGTGATAGATGATATCTCGAGTGAGAAAATTCAGTTTCATTTCAACTGTAAAGTAGGGAGCCTCGCACATGACAGAGCGGACAAAAATATTTATATTGTGGCCACGAATTAAGAATTAGTTCCCACGACTTCCTCGTGCACAGTGGGATTGCGATAGTTTATCTACTCCTGCGATTAAAAATGTCACTATTAAAATGAAGTCCATGTTTCTCAGTGGTTGCGTCCTCTCTGGTCGTGAGGACTTCAAAGCACCTGCAGTTAAACTATCTTTCATTTTGTTAGCTTTTAAAGTGAAGCGGCCAGTTTCTTTCTTTCTTTTCTTGGCCACCAGCCATTTGCTTTATTTTATTTTATTTTTCAGACTGTGAGTGACAGAGAGCTATAGTCTATACCAATAATTGTTTTTCTGCTTTTATCTTTAGAGCCATAAGGCGATCCTTTAAGTCCAGACTATAAAAAGACAATGTAATTAATGCTTGTACAATGAACCATAAACAATTATTGCACATGCACCCGTGGAACAGTCCGCAAGACACTAACGGTTTAAAGGCGGAAGACACAGTTACAATAACTTAAGACAATACAGACCTTTCTACTGGCTCTGAAATCACTAGGAGAAAGATGCCCAGGATCCCTGATCTCCTGTGTGAACCTGCCATAATCTTTCTGCAGGGAGGCTGTTCTGTTTTTGCTAGACATAAACATTACACGCTTTTCATTTTGCTTTGAAAAATCTGAGATATAAAAATGTCACCACCGGAAATGCTTCAGTACCAGTCATGCACAGTAGCATTCCAACGCGTTTGTCATTGTTAGTGGACCAAATATAAAAGTTACTGAGTGGTATCTGTAAACCTAAACCTGACCAAAGCATGTGAGAGGAAAAAGGACAGGCTTTAAAATAGGAAAGATAGCGCTGAAGAGTTTGGCTTTCTGTGTGGTAAGCTTTTATAAAAAAAAATTGTTAAAACAACTTATTTGTGTGTTCTCATGTCATGGTAACATTCACCAGTGACTATATAGTTACATAGTTATTGCTTAAAGAATTTTCATTCAGAACTGAAGAACTAATCACAGATGAACACTTGATCTGACTGTTTGACCTTGATCATGTTGCAGGAGCAAATCTAATTTCATAGTGATATTCTCATCAACGCAGAGATAGAAACACACAAACTGAGGCCGTTATGAAAAAGTGCTGTTCATAATTTAATAGCCTATTAGTTGCTAGCAGTATGTTTATGATTTGTTTTTTACATAAAGTTAACTGACTCAAAAGTTGTTTACTGCGCTCCAGAGGCAACGAAGGAATAACAAACACACTGTAGAACAGCATCTCGTGTGCTTTTCATGCATGATTGGCCTGGTAAGTGCCTGAGCAATGAACATGGTGAATTATGACAACACTCGATGCTAGATAACATTTCACAGTCAGATTTGTGGAAGGAAGCAAAGCAGGCTCATTAACCTCCAGACACGGCTCCGTTTAACTTTATTAACAACCAAACACCACCAACCAGAGCAAACGTAACTACAGACACACAGGATTTTTTGCTATCTATTTGTCCTCGAAGGCTGTTACCATCCCTTTGATGGAACATATCACCCCTGAGACGCTGCAGAAACAGCCCAGCAATAATATCAGTATGTCCACAGCTCTCCGGCTCATGTCCAGCTGAGTCCATTTGAGCTGCAGGTGGAAAAGGGCAGGGAGCAGGAGCGTCATGGCTGCCCCGGTCACGCTGCCCGTGAGGCCCATGAGGAGAGAGAAATGAGGCACGTACAGCGCCATGATGAGGGTGAGGAGGAGGAGAGAGCCACGCAGGAGCAGTGTCCACCGCTCTGCCCCGTCTGCGGATGAGTCCAGCTTCAGGACGCCGGTCTGCAGTATCTCTGCCGCGGCGTAGAACGGCAGAGGGTACGAGAGGAGAGCCTTCGCCAGCAGACACAGGTTCACCCCCGTACGCAAAGCTGTGGGCAGGTTATCTGTTATCACCTAAAATAAAAACAATAGATATATTAAAGTCCACTTTAAGGGATCGTTTACCTGGATAGAAATGACAGTGGACACCGACGTGGCCGCCATGCACTTCCATGATTTGGGAAAAGCAACTTGTATATTCTGCTAAACACATCATTTTGTGTTGGAAGTGTATGGGTCTTATGTTCCCAAGGTTAACCTTGTATCTAAATCCCACCCCTAAACCTAACCTTGGGAAGTATTCATTATTGGACATATAAATCAGGGGAACACAGGACCCTGGGAACGACTCCAGGGTAATATGGGTTTAGAACCTCACAAGATGGAGTAAATAATTTTAATTTCTAACAGGGTGAACTATCACTTGAATACAACACAAACTTGTACTACAATAAGAATAAAACAGAAAGTTGTATAAAATTTTCATTAGATGAACTACTTTTAAAGCTGTTGTTAACTATACATGCATGTGATAAATTGTGTCCCACATGATTTACTATACACTGTGCCCTTACTCTTGAACTACTTGAAGTTACTGGGAAGTTTTTTTTAAGGTTAGAATTATGTTCCTGAAACATTCTATAAACTTAATTTTTACTAACAACTCAACATTATAGGAACGTTGATTTGTCACATTCCAAGAACATTAAAATGTCCAGTTTCCTTAATGTTAATCAAGCGTAATTTAAAGGTTAGTATGATGTTCCTGAAACATTCACACACTTGCTGTCAACAAGCAGAATCACTGAAGGAAAAAGAAACAACAAGAACAGAAACTACAACTGACTTCAGACACATTATGCATTTCTTTGTGCATTGCTCAAGAAAAAGAAAAGTCAGATTGACATGTCTGTTTCAATAACTATCAAACTGGTTCATGACTGGTTTAAATAATGATGAAGTTGAAGCATTCATGGATAAAAAAGTAATAAATTCAGCCATTATAACAGAAAGATCACGTGTAACATTGAAGCGATATGTGTGAGATCTTTCAAAAACACTACAACCTCTTGTGCAAAAGTTGAGACTCACTTAGACATCAACACTCATCACACAAACCTCAACAATTGTGACAATCAAAAAAATCTTTTCTGTTGTTGTTGAGTTAGTGTTAGTGTCTAAATAACACCATTAACTTCCTGCTCACAACATGTTTTAGTTTTTCAGAAAGTCTGATTTTCATAATAGTATTACATGGTCAGTAGCACAATATTTAAACAAATTAATAACAAAACACTTCTGATAAGTGATTAGACTTCAGACTCTTCAGTGAGAGAGACCACTTCACGATGGCGTTAATTAACAGTCAACATCATCTAATGTTACTCTGTCTCTTACATAGTAACGCAGGAAACACTGATCACCACAAAGGTGACTTCAAATATTTGTTCCTCTTTCCTTCAGTGTGTCATCATTAATGATCAGTCATCTCTTAATTATCTAATAAACTCCAACACTGCTTCAGTTTAACACTATATAGTGTGGACATATATGAACACTGAGCGGTGTTCATTAAACACAGGGGATTTTGCTGTGTAACAACCAAATTTAAGCCATTTTTATTCAAAAAGTGAGTGTTCATAAATGGCTGTTGAGATAGTGTTTTCATTTGGCTTGGACCCGGACACAGCATTCGATATTTCACGTCTTGACAAGCGTGATTATGATTAGTTTCCTGCTGAAAAATCCATCATAAACCAAGATGAACTCCATGTTGTTCCAGACTGGTTGATGCTATTTAGAGCTGGAATAGTCTTGCTGGTGGACCTGCATAGTCATGCTGTTCTCAAGCGAAACTGTAGCAGGTCCACCAGCAACCAGTTTCCCTTGCTGGCCCCAGCATGCAAAACATTCCTTAAGCTGGTGACCAGCAATGCTGGGTAATCAAGACTTTTTAGACCCAGCTACATTACATACATTTATATGGTGTATGTAGTTGTAAGTGTAGCCTGCAACTACAGTCATGTGGGATCAGCGCACCTCTTTGGTTTCCTCTCCCCATGTGAGGAAGGCCATCACGGAGAACGCTGTCTTCAGTACACAGGCCAGAGCGTGAGTCCAGTTCATCATGCTGTCGAAGTCTAACCTGTCTCTCATGCTCTCTTCCAACGTAGGCAGATAGATCTGTGATGTGTAGCTAAAGATAATCACCCCCACCGCAACCTGGAAGCCATCGAAGTCCACCGTCACAGCACTCAGTCTCCTACTGGCCCACTGCGGCGACTGACGGAGGCAGTAGCCAATCACGATGAAGGTGATGAGGAACTGGGCCAGCGAGCAGAAGAGGCTCAGACGCGACACCACTCTCAGGTCGTGGATCAGCATGCAGGGCACAAGGATGAGGAAGGTGATGGCGGAGCAGGCCGCCGGGGTCAGAGGCAGGAAAAACAGGCTGTGACACATCAGATTGCTACTGACCACTAAGTAAAGGATGCAGGTCATCACGAGTTCCACTACCTGTGCGGCGTTCACAACCTTACCCCCCATGTAAGGGCAGATGTGTCTGCAGCAGGCTTTAGCGACGTCCTCGTAGGTGTGTCTGACGCGGACCGAGCGGCCAGTCTCGTCCTCTTCGTACAGGCAGGACACCAGGATCTTTCCAGTGTAGCTGCAGATGAGTGCGGCTAACACCAGCAACAGCAGACCGACGTACCCGCTCTGCAGAAGAGCGTAGGGCAGACCCAGCACAAACACACCCTGAGGAAACAAAGGCACACATCAGGTCATGATCCTCCTAGACAATGAGGAGATTAACTAGAGAGTCTCCTGCTTGTTTTACCTTTTTTGTTAAAGGGCTTTTGTATTAGTCTTCACATGTTCGCTTTGTAAACAATGGGGCGGTACTTCCGCCTACGTCCAGCGTAACCTTTCCAACGTGATGACGTAATGCCTGGCGTGTCGCAGACCAGCTCAGGACGAACAATTGTGGTTAAAAAGTATATACATTTTTATTTTATTAAATGACCGATCGTTTCGCTAGATAAGACTCTATTCCTCAGCTGGGATCATGCAGAGACTTTGAAACGGCATTGATTTGAACTTCAACATTCTGGTTGCCATTGAAGTCCATTGTGTGGAGAAAAATCCTGAAATGTTTTCCTCAAAATACTTAATTTATTTTCCACTGAAGAAAGAAAGACATGAACATCTTGGATGGCATTGGGGTGAGTAAATTATCAGGAATTTTTAATTTTGAAGTGAACTAATCCTTTAAGTATACTTTTTAAGTAGTATACTTATATCAATGTACTACTTGTAAGTGTACTGTTTCAATACTACTTAGGACTAAATTGTCCCACTTTTAGTGCGTAAAAGTATACTTTTAATTATGCTTTAAGTGTAACAGTAGTAAACTTTGAGTACACAACTAGTTTACAACAATTTTTTTTGTACTGCAACTATACTACAAGTGAACTTATAGGTATAGTGATAGTTTACTAGTCAAATATGTGTAGCACATTTAGTTTATGAAAGTACACTTAAAAGTATACTCAGTAAACTACTAGTTATACTGCAAGTATACTTGTAAGTGTTCTTTTAGTCAACATAACATAATTTATAGTTTACTAGTATTTATATACTATTTTTTCACTTTAAGTATACTACTATATATTTATATAGTTTTGAACTTATGTGCTGTTTAATGTTTGATGATCTTCTATCACTTTCTGCTTCTTCTTCTCCTGTGTTTTGATCTGGAGATTCTGTAGTCTTTCAGAAGATGCGTAACAGCACCCCCTACCGTATAACAGTGAAAACATGGATTCCCGGAAAATTCAGTCAATGGTGGGAAAGAGTAGATTTTAAGTAAATTCCAAAGTACACTACCAGTGGACTAGCCTACACAAAAAATCTGATTCTCAGAATTAGGAACAGATCTGTTTTCTTTATGAATCAATATTTTCAAACAATGTAAGTTTATAAGACTGTATGTAAAGCTGTGTGAAAAAAAAGTATTTGTTTAAAATAATTTATTTAAGCAATAATTCATTAAACTTTTAAGTATCTCAATATATATCAATATATATATATTTACTTTCAATTTTTTATTGAAAGTAAAATCTTTCACATGCAATTATCTAATCATCTAATAAGATTATCAAGTGTCATATGTTCTTTTATAAATTGACAGGGTTTGTTTTGTTTGCTCTATGAATGGCTCAGCTAACAGGCCAATAAGAGACTATTAACTACCATTATTCATTGTCTAAACGTCTACAAATGTATAAAACTGATCAGAGATCAGGTAAAACCCACAGACACTTGTTCATTGGTTCTCAGTGACTCCTCGTGATTCATGTGTTGACAGAGATTATCGCCCCCAGCGGTGAACCATTGACAATGACATTTCGAAGTGTTTCGAAATAGTTTTGACATAATCATGCCTCGTTTACTGAAATCACGTGACTCTGGCAGTTTGATACACGCTCCGGACCATAGATTCGGAACAAAAGATTTGTAAAGGTTTCGAAGCTTCATGAAGCAGTGTTTTGAAGTTGCCATCACTAGTTTTTTATTAGTTGGGTGTTTGTATAGAGCCTTAGTCCACACTCCAGATCAGTGGGTGGCAGTAATGCACCCAAAAGCTGTTTGCCAACCGCCAATAAAAACAATAGAAGAAGATTCAAACAGAAGCTTGCCTTCCAGAGTGCTGTGTCCCTCGCCTGCCTTTTGCTGTTGCCCTTTTGCAATGTGTAGAGTTGAGACTGTAAGACTGGAGAAATTAGAAAATGCCGGGCAGTCTGTTTGAGGAGCGACCACTCCCTGAGAAGACAAAGGACCTTTCTGGAAATTAACATTTGAACTGTTTCTTGTGAAACTAGCACCATCATTCGAGACGCAAGTCTCACCTAAGCAATCCTAATCTACATCTTTTCCCTTGACCCCCCATTCCCCCGTTCCCTCTTTCTATCATGCTGAGAACACCTGAAATTCACCCAAGAATCTATATGGTTTAATGTGAATAATTAGCATACAGTATTACACATGTTTGGTCTCAGTGCGACTGGTACAAAGGTCTCATCCCAAAGAAGTAAAACAAAAGGTACATAATCAGTTCAAAGATAATCAATACAAAACATCAAATGCTCTGGAATAAATAGAAGAGATGCAAACCCAACATTAGAAAGTACATGACGCTGAGAGTTTCGGCCGCTCTCAGCGTCATGTACTTTCTAATGTCGGGTTTGCATCTCTTCTATTTATTCCAGAGCATTTGATGTTTTGTATTGATTATCTTTGAACTGATTATGTAATTGGTATGATACTTTTACCTGACATAATAAATTGTAAACATTTGATTTTATTCTAACGGACTCTGACATTATTTTCAGTAAAGAATGGTCAAACATTGGCTCACATTTAATGATGCACAGATATCATTAAAACCTTTTCATTTATGGAGTCAGATGAAATAACGAGAAAATACATACGAAAAAATTACTTTGCCATGAGGGAAGACAGTAACGCGCAGAAAACCTTCACCCTCTGATCGGATGCCTCCATTGGGCCGATTGAGCCGGGCCTTACAAGACTGTGTAATATTCTCACTAAGTTAAAGCCTATTGTAGCCTATAGAGGTCTACCATTAGTGCTCATTGTTGATTCTACCTTCATATGCTCAAACGCGCTGGAAGCTGTAGTTCTACCAGAAAGACTCGGGAGGCAAAATTACTAACAAAGCATAAATTTATCAACAGCTCAGCAAGTTTTGTGTTATAAAGTTCTTTGGCGTAGGCCCTGTCCGTAGCTCGCAATCAGAGGATAACAGAATCTGAATCTGAATTTGTTTTCTTTTGGTAGTTTAAGTAGTTTTACTCCCTAATAAGTCAGAGGGTACTTTCGTTTGTTATTTTGGTGTTACCCCCTCCTGAAGTCTGCATTGCTTACTTTTGATTAACTTTGTCAATTATACATATTTTATCGATAAATCTTTGTAAATTGAATGAGTCTGTTGTGCGGGGCAGGGGATGGACACACTCCCTCACCCCAGATCTTTTTATTTATATTTTCACTGTTTATTCCTTCACCCTAGACACCTGGGACATAACATTTCTCATGAGACCAGGTTGGATCAAACACCTAACATTCAGTTTGATCGTGTGCATTTTCCTGCAGTGTTTTTCCTCCAAACATAAAAGATTCCTCAAATCAGGCCAGCAACATTCACATTTTTGTTTTATTGTTACTCTTATTTGTTACTTCTCCTCATATAAAGACGACTAGGAGAGATTTTACAAACACACACACACACACACACAGCTGTGAGAAAAACACAGTCACAGCCGTACAGCAGATGGGAGTAATGAAATCACACCCTCTCACACACCCCTCCACTAATGAAGTCACAGTCATCTCTAAAGAGGCGCTAAGTGACAGATATTTTATCTTGACTGTAATTGTTTGTAAATTGCTTTGTGTTAGACACAATGAATAAAGATACAACACTGCATTCATTTCCTCTCAGGGTCCTAATGACTGTATCTCTTGTGAACAGACGACAGCTCATCATCCACACACACACACACACACACACACACACACACGAAAGAGAGAAAGAGGAGTCCAGACTCTAGTGAGCTGCCGACCCGGACAACACTTTCACAACACGCTTCTGACGGCTGTACCAAATGTTAGCTGTGTTGGCCAAAACTCTGCTTGTGTTGCACTGTGACAAGCTCTGTGAATAAGATGGCAGATGGGGTCAAAAGTAACAAATACAAATTCATTTCATTCATTAATTATGCATAAAAATTTGTGTTTTTTTAATGCTCATTGGGGGAACATAATTAGTTTAGCAACACATATAGATGTCAAGCACAGGGAAGTCTACAGCACCTGAAGAGAGCTATCCGTTAGCATTCCCATTCATCTCAATGAGATTTATTTTCCCAAACCAGTTAAGCGCAAATTCCACCCCACAGCTGATTCTAAAGACTTCATTGGTCATGTCAGACAGTCACAGTGCTAACCCATGCTAATCCTAAACCCTCACCTTAACCTCAGTATAGTGTTGCCAGCACATTCCGATAGATTGAGCATTACTGTTTGTCACGATCAGCTCCGTCCATGATTTTTCTGATGAAGTCTGAGCCCTTGTTTGAAGATGAAATCTGCTGTGGGGCTGGAGTCACGCTATACTGGATAGGGACAAAAACCATGCATAATCTCAGGGACAGTTTGTGACCTTCATGCTGCCATTTTTGCTTATAGGCACCAAATTCTGAACATTTTTTGGAGCCAGTTACCTGCGTCACGTGAAATTCAGCTATCCTGAGCTGTGACGTCAAAGACAGCAGGCAAGTGAAAATATAAGTCATGAAATGACTTATGAAAATATTGGAAATATGGTCATGGCATCTATGAGCATAACTGAACCTTGACCTCCTGGTCAAACTGGAGTCAACCAACCCGATCTCACAACCAATTTTACGAGGTGGCTAATTCGTACGAATTCATACGACCTCACTTGTACGAATTTGTACGATTTTTGCTAAATCAAACATATTTTATGAGATGCCCAATTTGTATGAATTCGTACGAATGACCTTCCCCTGACCCCGCCCCTAAACTTAACTGTCACTGGGGTTTAGACAAATCGTACAAGTCAGTGAGGTCGTTCGAAATCATATGAATCAGCCACATTTTACTTACTCGTAAGAATACGTTCGAATTGGTCGTGAGATAGCGTTGAGTCAACCGAGAGTCAAATCTCCTGTGTGTTTAACGTGAGGAGCAGAAGAGTGTTCAGTGGGATGCTGCCTTAGAAGACGGCTGCCTATGTAGACAGCAGAGAGCGAGGGTTTGTGAGAGGAAAGATAGATTCACAGAGAGTGAGACAGATGGGTGAAGAGGGAAAGAGAGGCACATTACGCTCTAAAGTAAAGCAGAAGGATGAATTAAACAAGCTCAAGCAGCAATAACGAGCAGTGTGATCATTAACAGCTCTAAATATTACCCTCAGCCTCAAATGGGAACGAGCAGATGAGGTAATGGGGTGTCATTCACATAAACAAGGATTTATGCTGCTATAAAGTAAATAAGGCATATTCAAACGCACACAAACAGTCGTGCAATCACCCTAAGCATGCAGCATCTGAGGGTAGAAAACTGGCTGATGATCGTTTACTTAACATTTTAATTTAGGAGCATAACATAACACTTCCCAAACACTCCGGGATGAATTCACTTCACACTTCTGAGAGAAGCATTTCAGCCAAAAAACCTGCATCTTCATCACTAGCCAGCACTCTAGTTTAGATACTTTCCTTAAGCTTTTTTTTATGCCTAAAACAAGAAACTATTTGCATATTTGATAAGAAAAAAATGAATTCATAATAATTAAGTCTTATTATCTTAGATAATTGCTTCACAAGTAAATTCTTGTTTTAAAAATGTTTAGATATTTAGATATTCCATATTGTTTTCTTGCAAAATCAGTGTTTGCCTGGCGCAATTAATGTTGCATTATTACAGCTCACAAGAAGCAGGTGATAAACAGATTTAATGTTTATTTGTGTTTTCCGCTGATGATTGATGACAAATGTATGAGTGTTCTGAGCAGTTATTATATTCAGATCTGATTGCGGTGAGTGTGTGTTGGCAGTGCGCTGATGCAGTAAGTATGCGAGATCGTGTTGGTCTGCTGCATCCTCAAAACCCAACACTCAGATTAATCTAGCTTCTTTTATTTTGGCACCGATATCTGATTTACATAATTCATTTTTTGAATCAGCTGCTAAAACAACACAGACAGCATGTGCAAATACGTGACACTCCCAGCAAGAGTAATTCATTTTTAGTGTATTGTGGTGTGTGTACATTACCTGCACATTAGCTTTACAATATTTCCAAGAACTTATCATTGCAATTTTATACACTACCCGTCCAAAAAAAAAAAAAAAGTCACTGTTTGGATTTAAACAGGCAAATACTTAAGGGTCTATGATTAGATCATTATTGCAGTGATTATCATGTTTCTAGCATTTTATATGTTTGGCATCAGTTCTTTTGTGTCTTTCAGCGTCTTTCAAGATTCATCCGGCTCAGATTGTGAAAGAATGGATGTGAGGAGCATGAAGAAGCTTAAATTCACTGAAAGTCTTTGGGACGTGCTGGAGGAGACTTTACAGAGGGATGGACTCTTGTATTGCCAACACAAGATCTTGACCAAAAACTGATGCACCTCTTGAAATAAATCATCAATGCATCAATGTTTTGGTCAAGATCTTGTATTGAATAAATCTTAACATTGTCATGCTGGAATATGGCTATGATGTGTCTTCATACGTGGTTGATTAGGAAATGAAAAGCTCCGCACTCCATCAATTAGTGTTAGAAGAACTGATGCCAAACAATAACATGCAAGAAACATAATAATCACTGCAATAATGATCCAATCATAGAATCTTAAGCATTTGCCTATTTAAATAGCAACTTTTTTTTTTTTGGCCGGGCAGTGTAGTACCAATGACAATATGCTTACAGATACAGTATGTGATGCAGGTCTGAGAGTGTATGTGTGTGTGTGTGTGTGTGTGTGTGTGTGTGTGTGTGTGTGTGTGTGTGTGTGTGTGTGTGTGTGCTCACCTGTATGGCATTGGTGACGTTCCAACCCGCCTCCCATGTAGTGATTTTCGTCCGCGTGCCGGGAGCACCGTCCTCCAGGTTTTCTGGACTGGAAGCCTGAGAGTCTCCATACGTCTGAGCCAGCTCATCCCTGCCCACCAAACCTCGGTTCTCCTCAGCATCCGCACGGAAGCGCTTCATCCAGAGAGCCTCCGCATGGGTCTTCACCCACGAAAGCTGGAAACGGGACATTGCTCAGCCACTCAATGAGGAAAGAGTGCACAGGAGAGCAAAACTGCTTGGCTTTCACACCTTTACCTCACACGAAGTGTCTCAATCCCGCCAAACTCAACTGACATCCATCAGGAATGTGGTAGTGTCCGGCCGGATGTCAGTCTGAGCACTGCGAGTGCATAACCGAGATCCGGGCCATCGACCCTGTGAGGAGAACCTGGCTTTGCATCCATTTTAAATTGGGCAACAGCAACACAAGAGTGCGGAGGACTGACAGGCCGATGAACTGAAACATTATAATCACTGACAGTGTGTGTTTGCCTATAGATGTCTGTTTGGAAAAGGTCATGCTTTCCGTTTTGTCCAAATGAGGACTGTCTGCTTTTGGTGAATATGCAGAGGAGACCAAATCTGTGAGTCCAACACTAGAGGGAGTAGAGGAAGTCCAGAAACGCCTGAACTCAGAGCTCAGCTCATAATGCATGGGGAAAGATCTGTCCAGAGACTGTGAGTTACACTGAATCTACTTAAACACATGCTATTCCTCCAAAAACTGTCCCAACTAGCCTAACAGAGTCTGAGCAAACAAGCTCATATGGAAGAATCGTGCTGATTTGTGGAGGGTTTGTGAGCTCCCCTCCCAGCATGCATCACAGCTTGAATACATTATGCACTTATTGGATTTAGTTTTCTGTTGTCTCATCCCTGTTGTTGAAATAGTTCATTAGTTCAACGCATTCTTACATCGTTCTAAACCTGCATGACTTTCTTTCTTCTGTGGAACAAAAAAGATGCTTTGGTCACTCTTTACAATACAATAACAAGGACCATTTCAGCTTCATAAATGTTATGCAATTATCATAAAAGTGATCCATGTTATTATAGCCCTTTGTTATTTATAATAGTATTTTTTAATTTAGAATTTTCACATTTAATCATTAAAACGACTTTGCAACACAAAACAATGCAAAAAAGAGTGGGAAAGGCAACATAAAATGTCAAACTTTTTTTTTTTTTTTTTTACAACCGGTTTTCAGAGCTGTGTTACCTAACTGCAGATTGCAGTTTTATACTGTAGCTGACAAAATGGTATTTAGCTGTTAATTTCAAAAACAGTAACACACCGTATTTTTACTGTATGATGCTGGCAACCACAGCTGCCAGTTGTCTACCTTTTTTTTTTTACAGGATTATTTTTTACAGTGCTGAGAGTGTCTACAGTTTAAAGTGTTGCTTGGTGTTATTTGGCTAGTAAACAGAACATTTATTTCATAATAACTAAAACATAACATAATAAAAAACTATGCCAGAATGGGTAATAGGGATACCAATTTATGCAAAACTGGGAACAAATGTAATTTGTTGAATAAAATAAAGTAATTTGAGCCACTTAATCTATTAAAAATATATGGAGTTGAGAATATATTTCAATATTTCTCCCTTATGTTGATTTTAGGGATTATTTCTGCAGATAGGGAGATGATACTAGAAGTTTTCCTGGAGAGGAAACGCAGAGGAATGTGATCTCGGGACGGGACGCCCCCTCCTCAAAGCGCCCGGGATAGGAGGGCTCTGCCAGACCAGCGTCCCAAACTGCCCAAACTTCCCAAAGTCACTGGAGGAGTTCCTGAAGGATCCTGGACTGCTCCTAGTGTTCGACCGAGCGCTCATGAACAACAGGCAGATTGGGACATGAACACACCTGGTTTTCTCGTGCTCGTCGGGCTGCTATGGCGGAGTTGTGGAGCTCAGCAGAGAGGTGAGTGGATCTACGGATCTCGTGTGTGTGTGTGTGTGTGTGCGCGCGCGCGCGAGAGCAGCCAGAGGGAGATGAGCGCGCATTACGCGTTCTCCGAGTTCATGCGGCGATTTATGGCAGATTTTTGTTTCATAGTGAAATAAATGGCTCTGTAATCCGGTCCACTGGCAGAAATCAAACGATGCTATTTGGTTTCGGTGTGCCCAAAATTTGCTACTGATAAGATATTGCATCGAATATTGCATCGAATATTTAGTGGACAGTAGGCTATTTGTTGTTTGTTTAAAACCTGTTAAATCATCATGACATAATAATTAATTATTATTTGGTTTGCTCTGTGCTTTCTATTCAACCCTGTTATGCTGTGACAATTCCCCTTATAAAGTAGATTCTCTTCAGTCTTAAGTATATTTCATTAGTACATTTAATGCATGCTGGTTCATTTTCTTATGAATTACTGTGAAGCAAAATGATGCTGACATAACAGTAATTTACTGCTCTTGTTTTACTGCGAATTTACATTATGAAGTTGTCTTCAACCATCTCACTGTAAGAAATTATATTGTTTATTGTTTAGTAATTTTTTTAAGTCACCGTCACTGTAAAAAAATGACTGTAAAATTTACAGCAATTTACTGGCAATTTTAGTTGCCAGTAAGCCTGTATATTTTACAAGATTACCGTAAATCATAAACTACAATTAAACTGTAAAAATACAGCACACCTGTAAAAGCAGCATACCAAGAGCAGCTGTGAATTTACAGTTCTTTACTGTAATCTTTACAGTATGAATTAAAACCTGTGTAAACTCATTTCATATTTATACTTATTTCATTTGAGTCCACAAAAAAAATAATGTTTCTAAAAAATAAAATTAATTTAAATGAGTTTACAAAACATCAATTTAACTCAATCCTCTTGCAGATAATTGTTAGTCAACAACAGCACACATGCATGAGACGAAGAACTTAACAAAAATATCATCAATGCATCAGTAAATACAGTCACTGCCTTTAAATAAAGCAACATGCAGCAAAACACCAGTGTTTCTCTGCTCATCCTGGACTGAAGCTCAAGCTCTTCAACACAATGGTGACACACAAAACTCAGCAGAAACGCTTTAAATCCCAACAGATCATTAAACACTTACAGATCTCCACTATATCATTATGTGCAAAAACACATAAAATAACACTTCATTTCAACATTTACTCTCATGAGCAGTCATTCACATAAATATATATTCACATTTCACATTTATGTTCACATAAGCATTCACAGAAAATAACTTATTTTGTTTAGTAAATTTGACTTAGATTTTACAGTAAACTACTGACTTCTAGACACAGTCTTGATGAAATCAACTGAAGAGAAAAGTAGACATTAAATCTGTGAAGATCTCTCTGAAGATGAACAACTCCACAAACAGCATTACCAGCTTCACTTATTACTAACCAGAATGACTTTATTTCTGTCATAATCAGAAGTTCTTTTTGAGAATCAACAGAGGTTTAGATGTTGATGATTTATTGTTTAATGTGGTCATCATGATGGTGATCAGTGTTGGCTTTAGTTGGGCTCTTGCCCTTGACATTCGAACATTAGTTTTTCTCTGGCTGCTTTACCTGTGTGTTTATAAGGCACAATATCTATAGCAAAAAAGCCAAGAGAACACTGAACTGATGACTATGGCTGCGTATCGATGATGGTATCAATAGAGCTTATAAATCTTTCCATATGATTGATTATAAAAGTCCTGTATTATTATATATATTTTATAACTGAAACAATTTTAAAACATTATTTTCTCACACACAACATCAACAATCTTCCTATGAATCTCAACAATGGTGACACTCAAATGCAAAGCTTCATGTCGCAATGCATGCTGAGTACCACCATAGTACAGAACTCCCAGCATGCATTGCAGCATGCATAAATTATGCAGCTGAATTGTCTTGTTTTCTTTTATTCTTACCATGTGCTTTTATTTGTGTTGTTTTTGTGATTTGTGATGTTCAGTTCAGTTGATCTGTTTATCTGAAAATTTTGGTTGTCACCATTGTTGAGGTTCATATGCTGATTCTGGATATATGTGTGTGTTTCAGAAACTTGAAAGGTTTTGTGAATCATGTGAATGTACATTTAAAACCCAAAATTACCTGACAATATCATGACTGAGTGAAGAATACTGTAGAAACACAGGACTATTACAATCAATAAAGTAAAATCTATAACAACCTCCCCATCATAATCATCAGATCAGCCACTAGATGTTGATAAGGCTGACACAACCATTAACACATGTTTATATTTTTTTACTTGGCTTTTATTGCCATAAAAAAAATTTCTTATAAAGACATGGTTATAGCAGCCAGAGAAAAACTAATATTATATAAATCAAGAGTCAAGAGCACAACTAAAGTAAACACTGATCACGATCATGGTAACTTCAAATCTAACATCTAACCCTCTGTTATTTCTCAATAAGTCTGATTATGACAGAAATAAAGTGAAGCTGGTAATGCTGTTTGTGGAGTTGTTTAATCCTCCTCTGCTGAGATCTTCAGAGATTTAATGTCTTTAGTTCAGTTGATGTCATCTGAGACTGTGTCTGAAGTCAGTTGTTTAGAGTAAAATCTCAGTCAAATTTCCTAAACAAAAAAAGTAAAATTATATAAATTACTTTATGTGATTTTATGTGTTTTTGCACATAATGATATAGTGGAGATCTGTAAGTGTTTAATGATCTGTTGGGATTTAAAGTGTTTCTGTTGAGCTTTGTGTGTGTCACCATTGTGTTGAAGAGCTTGAGCTTCAGTCCAGGATGAGCAGAGAAACACTGGTGTTTTGCCGCATGTTGCTTTATTTAAAGGCAGTGACTGTATTTGCTGATGCATTGATGATATTTTTGTTCTTCATCTCATTCATGTGTGCTGTTGTAAACTAGTAGGATTTAGTTAAATTGATGTTTCTAACTCACTTAAGTCTTTTTCTTAGTGGACTCAAATGAAATAGCTCACAGTGTAAATATTTAATGGCAATTGACCAATCAATTTCCTCAAATGAAATGAGTTATCTCAGGTTTTAATTCAGTGCATCATTAATAACAGTAACATACTGTAAAGATTACAGTAAAGAACTGTAAATTCACAGCTGCAGTTTTGTTGCTTATACAGATGTGCTGTTTAATTTTACAGTGTAATTTTAGTTTATGATTTACGGTAATCTTGTAAAATTTACAGGCTTACTGGCAACAAAAATTGCCAGTAAGTTCCTGTAAATTTAACAGCAATTTGTTAGAGTGTAATGGTGATTATTGTTTCATTAGCTTGGGAGCCAAGTCAGAAGTGTGACAATTGAAAACATTTGTTAAAACAATGACAAGCTAGAATTTAAAATAAGCTAATTGGCTGATTTTAAGTTAGTCAAACTGTGCTATTATTAGCGCTTAAAAATTTACCAATATCTTATTTCAAATTCATAATTGTTTGTAGATGCCGTCTCTAACAGCCTGACACATGAGCGGTGATCTGCCTTCAGCTTTCTAAAACAAGCACTCAAAGCTTTCTTCATGCAGAACCCTTGAGGAAAATCAATGCAGGGCCCATGCAGCGGCCTTTAATATCACGCCGCTTTATGCTTTAATGTTTCATTTCTTCAATGTCTGAATCTTCCAGAGATGCTTGTGTGAATGATGTTTGTTTAGCGTTTAACGAAGCAGTGGCGATTAACACAAAAAAAGGTTTTCGTGAAGCATCTTTCATCTTTCTCTCAGCTCTGTGTATTATATAATGTGAATGTGCACACAAGTAAGTTGACTTGTGTGCACATTCACATTCGTTGTGCCATCAGCAGGTGTGTGTGTGTATGTGTGTGTGATGTTGGGAGTATTTTTAGCAAAGGAACAGAGGAACGCAGAGTCAATATTCTCTGGATTCTCTCACTGATGACACAGAAAGAGGGTTTGGAAATGGAGGTGATGCTGAAAAGAGCGCATTGGTCACCGTGAGACGGTCAATAACTGTCTGATAGTGTTCCTGCAGATCAATACACTACCAGTCACAAGTTTACAGTCATGAAGATTGATTGATGTTTCTGAAAGAAGTCTCTTCTGCTCACCAAGGCTGCATTCATTTGATCAAAAAAACAGTAAAAATGTTGAAATATTATCACAATTTAAATCATCTGTTTTCTATGTGAATATACAGTAAAGTGTAATTTATTCCTGTGATCAAAGCTGAATGTTCAGCATCATTACTCCAGTCTTCAGTGTCACATGATCCTTCAGAAATCACTCTAATATGATGATTTGATGATCAATAAACATTGATGATTATTATCAGTGATGAAAACAGTTCATATTTTTGTGGAAACATTTTATTTTTCAGGATTCTTTGACGATCAGCATTTATTTGAAATTGAATCTTTTGTAACATTATAAATGTCTTTACTGTCACTTTAAGAATTTCATTTGTCCTTGCTGAATTAAAAAGTGTTAATTTCTCAGTGACCCCAGATATTCTGAATGATAATGTGGATGGATTGAGAGAGGGAGAAAAGCATCTTTGTGGCTATTATGCACGTTCAGGCTTTGTCTCTGTAATACCTCTGTCAGAAAAAAGAGAAAGATTTCAGAATGCTTGAGGAGGAAAATCAATAGGTAATTCCACAACACCGCCAATGAATGGCCCAGACCGATCGGGTCTGACTTTATCCTGGTCACCGCTGATGAACAGATGCAAAAGTACGCTCTGATGGATTGTTTTCAATGTTTTACCGATTGCTTGACGTTGATTTGCCTGCAACACGAATGGCCTCTGGGCTTATTTATGTTTGAGCAGAGAATGCTTTAAGTGTAATGACAGAGAGAGAGCTGGGGAGATTAATGTGGTTTGATATTTTCAACACTCTTCTGTTGGAGGCAGCGTGTGGTTGATGGGGTTGAGGTGAACTGCTCCATATTTTACACACTGCAAATGTAGAGTTTCATTTGTTCTCTGAAGTACTCAATGCTCTCTGACAGAAAACAAACCATGCACAAATACTTGCACAGCTTGTCACTGGAGTAGAACCTTTAAAAGATCACCTCTGCACATTATTTACCCCTAAACGCTGCATATTCGTACTTTAGTCAAATGTGCACATAAAGCCTGATGATATTTAGAAATAGAATAGATAATAGAAAAATCTAATGTTTTAATGTCAACACTCTAAGCATTTTGCTGCAGATACTGATATTTATATGGACAAAAAAAAAAAAATTCTGGTGCTTCTATGTAAATCAATGAGATCTTTATAACATTATAGGAGATACTTCCATAAAATGCATATAAATATCAATATGTGCCAATAATGTCTTAGTAATATGATATTTAAATGCTTAGTTTGATGATTTAAATTATATAATGCAATGCAATACAGAGCAGAACAAATAAACCTTCCTCAAAAGCCTGATTATATTTGATGCACATGATTGTTTAATATTATAAATGATGATGGATGATCTGGACAGTGGCTTCAGTCCAGGAGAAATATTACTAACAATGTCACAGTTATTCTTGTGTTTCCTTGATAAATCAGGTCAGATTTGACACAGAAAGACACGTGAAGCTCGAGGAAGGAGGACGTTTGTACAGTTACACTGAAAGACTTTTACTGGATAAAACACTCTAAACTATCAATCAGAGACAGGAGAACTGCAGGAGATGCAAAGTCTTGATCACGTTCAGGCCTTAGAAATATTTGCATCAAATATAATACTGTATGTTTTATAGGGTTAACAGTGAAGCGTTTAGGAGTAAATGAGGTGTCCCTCTGCTCCTGGGACAAAACTGTTGTACCCTCAAAGCTACACTCTTTTGCACAAAATGTTCTGTAATGACTCTCTTCTTCTCAAGATCCATTTTGCGTGATGCATCATTATAAGGTTGTTCAGATCAGTGTTTGGTTCCTGGGTACCAGAACATTTTACCCTGGTAATCCAGAGTTCTCGTGAGAGCACAAGTTGAATTTGCTCAGCGAGTTACTCTGGGGTCCAGTAATGATGCTCATTAAATATGCCCCTCGATCTGAGCTGCACCAATCACATCGGGTTATCAGATATAGGCGGGCCAGAGGCGAGATGAGACAGCGCTGTGACGTCATTAGTAAACATTGCAAGATGGCTCTGGATGAACACCAGTTGTTTGAAACGGCTTTGGCCGCTACAATGAACGAGTTAGACTCGGCTTTTTATCTAAAAGCGGAACAGAAGACGGCGCTCGAAACGTTCCTTTACAAGAAGGGCGTTTTTGCTGTTTTGCCGACCGGATACGGCAAGAGTCTACTCTACCAGTTAGCTGCGCTGGTAGCTGAGCGTATGGGGCTTGTTGTGATTGGTCGTAGTGTTATCCAATTGCGTGCAGCGAGATTTTCAAATGCATGCTTGGTGCCGGCCCTCGAGCTGGACGATCTTCATTAGTCGATGCCAGACCATTAATCTTTCAGATTTAGGTCTGGATTTCCAGGCTAAGAACATTTGTGCTTTTCTACAGAACAAGAGAAAAAAAAATCTATGACAGACAAAAACAGAAACAGTTTAAAAATGATCATTCTGTCATCATTTGCTCACCCTCATGTCATTCCAAACATGCATGACTTTCTTCTGTTCACAAGACTCGTGATCTAGAGCACATGTTGAGCATATGTCCTGACTTTACTGGAGCTTTACAGCTTCTGTCCTCATTCCAGACGTTCACAGTGTGTTAAAGTTTCACAGAATAGACTATTTCTTTCAGAATGCACATTGGCTCGGGTTATTACGCACTCTTCATTGAGGAATGAACTCTACAGTATGAATGCAGTGTTGGCCAGTAAGCTGAATCACATATGAAGTGAATGAAGGATCCTGACCTTTGACCTCTGCCTCACGCAGGGGCCGTATTAGAGTCATATGGGGGGGGGGGATGAATTACCCTGACACACACACAAACGCACACACACCATCATCAATGTTTTCATAGGTGGCTTGTTAAACTCCCAAGATTCATAAACTCTCCAGGAAGTTCCTCTTTTCTTCTTTTGATGCTCCGCTCCGTTGTTCCCCTTCCCTGCGTGCGTCTCTCTCTCAATCTTTGATGATGTATCCAGTTTCTTTCTGTTTCTTCCCTGTATCTGTCCATCTGTGTGCTGACTCTCTCTCTCACTCGCTCTCTCTCTCCTCAGAATAAAGCAACTAAATGAGTCAGCATGAACTGTAATGCGTCTGGTACATTATTAGACACTGTTCTATTGATGAAGTTGCAATTTAGTACATTTAACACCAGTTAAATTGATTATCTAGTATTATAACAATACGTATATATATATAAAAAAAATGTAAGATTCAATAGTCAAGTCAAGTCAGCTTTATTTCTATAGCGCTTTTTACAATACAGAGTGTTTCACAGCAGCTTTATAGAGATAACAGGAGAATAATGCAACAAAGTTTGTTTCCAGAAGAAAATAGCGTCACAGTCCAGCTTAAGTAAGTTCAGTGATGGTTCATTTCTGTTGTAAAAAAGTTAATTTAGTTAATTTATATATGATGTCGTCGTCCAGCTCAGTTCAGTTCAGTTCTCATATAATGGTGCAGGAAGATCAATATTATTGTTGAATATTAAATTAAATGTTAAATTTAATGACCCCAACTAAGCAAGCCAAAAGCCAATGGCAACAAAGATGAAAAAGGCGACAGTGGCGAGGAACCAAAACTCTGAGTGGAGTTTTGGAGGAATGGAATGGAGGAAAAACCTTGGGAGAACCCAGCGAACGAACAGTGTATGATTATGATCCAGGAGCATTACAGGTCAGAAGTCAGATTGGATCAGAACATTCAGAATATTTATCCAGTTCCATCCGGTTTAAGATCGGAGTCACGCCGATATTGAGACGAGTTTGTTAAGGATCAGTGCCGATGGTTGTCGTGTCGCTGAGGCGTTCACAGGGCTGATGAGGCTGGCACTTCAGGGATGCGTTGTGGACGTGTCCAGGCGCAGGTCCACCATCTGATCTGGATACGGCCCGGATCCGGCTGATTACAGTAAACCTCAGAATAAGCAGAAAGACTAACATTAGCGTAGATGCTATTCTTCTTATGATGTAACGAGTACATCGGGTGTTATGGGAAGTGTTCCCGGTTCCGGCTGACCTAATCTATGCAGCCTAATAATCATTTAACTGATTTGAATAATAGGAATGTATAATTTTCTATGCCAATAGTGCACATTTAATCAAATTAAATAAAATCTTCATAATCCAGAACTGAACACAAATAGTAAAATGGAACTTTACTAAAACAACAACAACAATGAAAATGAAGGGGCAAAGTAGACATTGTTCTTGTTACTCACAACAATATTACACACAACACACTACATGATAAGTCATATTCTAAAAAGCATAAGATGGCCTCTTTAACGTCATTGCTCAAGGAGAATAATGATGATATTACACATTTGTCATTTGCCATGTCTATTCGGTAACGGATTTCTAGATTGTCAGTAAATGTATGGCTGAGAGATTCAGTGGAGTCAGTATGCAGTGTGTGTGTGTGTGTGTGTGTGTGTGTGTGTGTGTGTGTGTGTGTGTGTGTGTGTGTGTGTGTGTGTGTGTGTGTGTGTGTGTGTGTGTGTGTGTAAAAATGAGAGCGCGGCTAACGTTGTTATCACTCTCAATTTCATTTTTCAGAAAATGTGATTGAATTCATAATGCTTCACAAGATAAATGAGACAGCAGTCATGCTGTTAGCCGAGGAGAGAAAATGTTTATTATATTTGGCTTATGTATTTTGCCACGCATTACAAATGTAATGTGGGTGCACCGCATCGGAGACCTACGACAAAGCAAATGTTAAGAGACACGGATCTATGAAATATGAATGCTGTCTGCACTCATGATTTTCTCGTGGCATGCCGCGCCATTTATCAGAGGTGATGTATTACAGTGGAAATGTCATGTGACGCAGGCTGCTCAAAGCCAATGTTGTGATTGGTCCATGCATTATTTAAGTTTGATATTTCAAGGGCCATTGGCCAGCAGACAGGTCATAGAGACATGGGACAGGGGGACCAAATCTCATCTCAGAAAGTCCAATATTTGCTAAACACTGTTGCACTAAACACTTTAAACACTGAGTTTAAATTTAGGTAGGGCAGATTCTGGGTCTTAGGATAAACAGATTGTAAGCTTTATATTGTGATCGCTAAACACATGCACACACACTTTTGGCAGAGGTCTAGTGTCCTTGAGTAATTCAGCCTGATGGTGGCGCTCTAATGTTGACAGGCTCTAAGTACACACGATACACGCATAGAATTATACATTAATTCATTTGTAACACTATCCACATATACTGTACCTTGTTAAGAAAGAAGAGGCAACTAGTTATTGACCTGATGCAGAGTAATACACATAGCTGAAGCTAATTGATATCGCCTTGGTCTGGAGCGAGGTTTACATAAGGTAACGTGAAAATAAGGCTCTCAATCAGAATGAGGCATGACTGGCTAAACAGCATTTTTAGGCACTAGGTCCAGAGGCCTTTCTAAACTATAGCAAAGTCAGGATTAAGATCTTGTTTGGGCCTAGGGTCTCTTTTTAGAGGCTCCTTGTCTTGCAGGATGTTAAAATAAAGAGAAATTACACTGAAAAGTTGCAGTTGTGGGATATAGAGACGAAATTGACTAGCAGTCAGAGGCCTCGGGTTACTTGTGGAAACTGTCACCGTTGAGAGAAATTACGAAAAATATACACTAGCATTAAAAAGATGTGATTTTTGATATATAATCACAATGATCACAGCTAGCGTTAAGCTTTTCAGTAACTTAACCTTGCTGCTTGACTCTAGGGGGCCAGGGCTGGATTTCCCGATAACGTTGTCTCTTAGCGCGCTGTGAAGAGTGCTACGAAGACTCTACGAAGAACCAAGAAGTGCTGTGCCGTTACACTACATGAATTCATTCAGGCCCACACAGACGAAAATAATTAGTTGAATAAAGTAGTTATTTTTGCGCACAAAAAGTATTCTCGTCGCTTGATAAACTTAAGGTTGAGCCACTGTAGTCGCTTGGACTATATTAACAATGTCTTTACTAACTTTTATTTGAAGATGAACGAAAGTCTTACGGCGTTGGAACAACATGAGGATGAGTAACTACTGACAGAATATTAATTTTTGGGTGAACTAACCCTTTAAGCCTTTAATGCCTAATGGTTTGTCAGCTGATGTACCTTTGCATAATATAATTAAAAAGCTAACAAAAATCAGTGTAATGACAATTTTATTCTTTGCATGAAAACACTTGAATTAGCCTAATTGAACACTGGGTGTATTACAAATTCAGAATTATTATATTCGTATAGACTGAGATTAATCATATGACTTACAGAAGGTATACTTAACTGAGAACGTTTCGGGAAACACGTATTAACGAAAAGGTACAGCTTAAGAACGACGTCGCGTTAAGAATGTTTCGGGAAATCCAGTCCAGGTTTACTAAACAGGACAAATTAGCGTGAGAGCGCAATCCCATAAAAGCGCTGATGTGAGTGGAAAGTTCTGTGCGTGATCTTCTGACAAAACGGAAATGAAACAACACAGACACAGCCGGATCATTTCCATAATGACCACTTCATGTTTGTCCTGCTCTGGAATGACTCTGGGCTTTATGTTGTGCTAAATGGATTGTGTTATTGTTCAGGACAGATGTGGGATTTAATGTCCGGGTTTTTGCTTTTCTCTGCTCTGCGGTTCATTCTGTAGCTGTTAACGCTTCCAGCGCTGACCTAGCCAATATTTATTCCTAAATGAGGTATTTTTGTGTGTCATTAATTTGTGAAGGTTGAAGGAAAAATTCACCCAAAAATGAAAATTCTGCCATTATTTACCCACACTCATGTCCTTCCAACTCTTTTCAAAAGAATATCACACAGAAAAACTTAACTTGAAGCACAGTTCTGTCTCTTGACTCCTGGAACTGGGAGATGTTTCCAGGGCTGTTGTGATAACTGCTGTAATCCAGCGATACTGACAAGCTGACTGCAGAGGAATGCAAGCAAACCACCGCAAAACATCGATGTTCACGTGTTTTCTTTCTTTTTCATCCCTTCTTGTTTTACACTTCATGCATGTGCATTGAATGTTAAATACGTTAATGATAACAAGAGTGAAGAATGTTTGCTCTTTTTTTACTTAAGTAAGTCTACGATTGTGATTTGTACCGATGCTCAGTGGATTTGCACTAAATAAGCCTAAACAGACAATGAGTGAGAGAGTACGGTGACCGGGAGGGGACATGTTCGGTTCACTTAGTTTGTCGTGGCCACAACATATAAACTCGTGGGAACATGATATTAAGTCGTGGGCACGAGATCGTATGTTGAGGTAACGGCATCCGTTTCTCGTGGCTACGAGTTTTATAACGTGGGAACCGAATCTTCACATGCGACACAGGCTCCTCCTTTTACCACTTTATAATTTACTTTGTTATTTGTTAATTTAAGTTTCTTTTCAGTTTTCTAAGTTGCCTTTAACGGGACTTTATTCGTGACCCGAGTATTTCATTCAAGACAGCAAATTTCCGATGAAAAACCCCATTCAACTTAAGAATGCGCTTCAGGTGTCCTTCACTTATAACGTACACGTCTCTGCCAGAGACCGCACTATATCTTTATATGACATTCCTAATTCAAAGTAAAATGTTATTTCATCAGTCTTCTCTATCTCCGACTGCTGTATATGTACAGTATTGACCGGTGTGGTTCCCTCAACATAACTCGTGGCCACGAGAAATAGATGTCGTTCTCTCAAAATATGAAGTTGTGGCCACTAGAAAAATATATCGTTCCCTCAACATATGATCTTGAGGCCACGATTTATTATCACGTTCCCACGACTTAATATGACGTTCCCACACATGAAAATCTCGTGGCAACAACCTATTATCACGTTCCCACGAGTTTATATGTTGTGGCCACGACAAAACTAATTGTCCCCGAACATGTCCCCTCCCAGTCACCGTAGGAGAGAGATCGTTTTTGAACGCATTAGTTGAATGAACGGTTTAAATGTGAACTATGCAGTTTTTTTAGCTTAATTTACCTTAACTGAACAGCTTCAGAGTCATTGGAATGGTTATATGACTTTTTTCGGGTTGAATGCTTCTCGCACCCCCCTAACGCCTGTGAGCGGAAAAACCACCCTTGCAACTTTGGGCCGACCTCGGCGTCAGGAAGTATCGCGTGATATCAGGTCTCGCGATGTAACGAATTGCTTTACGGCACTGCACACATACACTATCTAAACATTTATATGCAAGCCTTCTGTGTATCATACATACCTCAGTGGACATGGCTCCGTGCGTTCGTCGGCTTCTTTGAAAACAAATGCACATGACCAGAGGGGAGAAGATGGGAGGGGGGCGAGTCGCCAACGAGTTTTGACGACAGTGTTGGCAAATATCTATTCCGAAGCTGTAGGGGAGGCTCTATAGAGAAACCTGCGAGCAAAAAGCGAGAAAACAGCGAAGAAATTGGCAAAACTGCATAGTGCCGCTTTAATGACTCAAAGACAGTCCACCTAGTGGCGTAACAATGTAACTGCACTGACTGGCAGCCTGTCTAGAACGAGACTAGCAGTGCTGATGCTGGATACTGTTGGGAAATATCAGCAGTCTTAGAAAGACTCTCGCAGATTCGAGGATCGGAACTAACAGTTACACAAACAATAGCCCAGCGAGCTTATTGTCAGATTTATGTTCTGTTAAGTGGACCCTTATTTTGACATATGTGATGTTCTGTTTAGTTCATGTTTCCCTGCTCTGATTAGTCTTGGCATTGGTTGCTGATTATGTCCTTGTTTGTTGCAATAGTTGTGTATCATTTTCACATGTGAGTTTACATTCCTTTGTTTTACCACTGTTTATATAGCCCTGTGTGGTTTGCGTTATTCTCCTGCATGTTCATTCAGAGTGTTTGGATTATTAATAAAGCCTGTTTTGTTTTTAAATCTCCTTTGTCTTTGTGGCTGCTGACCACATAGTTACACTTATTTATATAGCAAAAAAAGAAAAGAAAAAAGAATATGAAAGTGTATTTCAGCTTGATGTTACAGAGGCCATCAGGGGTCTATTACCCACCAGCCCTCATTTACACACTCCTGTCCGGCCAGTCAGCATTTCCACAGGCTGAAATTACCTGCTTGATTCATGGGAAATAAGAACGTTTCATCGACACACAAGCTCCTTATGGCTCGTTCACGTCTAAAATGTCAAGAAAAAAGATTTCTGTTACAAATGTGTGCCTGTATCCCGAACACCATGTTCATGAAAAGTGTTCAGTGCACATTTCCAAAAGCCCATTTCTGCTGTTTCTCAGAGGACTTCTACCGTCCATTTATTAGACCTTGTTTAAGAAAGATTTTAAAAAGCCAACGGCCTTAATTTGTCCATCAGAGTTTAAACGTCTGTCTGCTGTTCAGTCAGTAATTGTGTTTTACAGCATATGAGGATATTATTCTCAGTGCAGGGTAGATTACTTACTGTAACTGTAGTCTGTTACAGATTACAAAATATATGACAAAAATTATAATTAGTAATGTAATCTATTAGATTACCTATTTTAGGTAATGCATTCGGACTACATTTTGATTACTTTTAGATTACTTTTACTAACTGGGATTATGTACTATATAAATAATAAAAAACTACAAGAAAGAAAAAAAATTTTCATTCTTTGTTATCAACATCAAGTGAATTAAGCAGAGAAAAAAGAAGAATCAGGGAGAATCAATCATTTATGAACAATTTGCTGCCATCGTGTGATTAATATGTAATCTTGTTATCCATAAAAAGTAACTGTAACCTGATTAGGAGAATTTTAAAATGTAATATAATATTAATATATTATATATATTAATATAAAAGTACTTACTGTTTGGAATCTGAGTAAATACTTGTAATTATATTATAATGTAATTACAAGTATTTACTCAGATTCCAAACAGTAAGTACTTTTATATTATTTATATATTAATATTATATTACATTTTAAAATACTCCTAATCAGGTAATACATTTTTTAAAATATTATATTATATTATATTATATTATATTATATTATATTATATTATATTATATTATATTATATTATATTATATTATATTATATTATATTATATTATATTATATTATAAAATGCTCCTAATCAGGTAATCTATAAAATGTAAAAATATATTATATTATATTATATTATATTATATTATATTATATTATATTATATTATATTATATTATATTATATTATATTATATTATATTATATTATATTATATTATATTATATTTTAAAATGCTCCTAATCAGGTAATCCATAAAAATGTAAAAATATATTATATTATATTACATTACATTACATTACATTACATTACATTACATTACATTATATTATATTATATTTTAAAATGCTCCTAATCAGATTACATTTACTTTTTATGGATTACATGAGTACATATTATTCACACGATGGCAGTAAATTGTAATCAGTTCGCCAGTAGTGATTATTCTTCATAATAAAGTAAACAAAACAAAAATGAGCAGAGCTGAAATCCAGCTCAAATATAAGAGAGCTTTCGTTCATGTGACTTTATTATTCACAGATTTACATACTTTAAGATGTGGAAAATAGTCAGAATGAGTAGATGTTTCCAGTTATCTGACTAGTAGTGTAGGTATGTTTGAATATCTGCAAATTGTGACTTGTTGAGTAGCCTTTTGTCTACTGCTGGTTTTAATCTGCAGACTCAAAGCTGGGAAGAAACTAGAGCCATCTTTGTTCAGTGTCATCTTTATGTTTCTTTGTGCACCTGTTAGTTACAGCTGAAGGTAGGTAGTATTAAACAGCAGTCTAATGCGTTCACAGAGTGAAAGAGTGCGGATCGGCGCCGTGATTCACCTCACAGACACGCGGTTCAAACCCCAGGGACGCCGCAGAGGAAATGACAGAGCTCTTGTTGTGCGGCTCTGGCCCACTGTAATGGATTTAACAGATGGACATGTGTTGTGTTCTTGGAGGAGGTGGGCTTGACAAGAACAGCCTGTCCAAGATGTGCACTGTTCTGCTCTTCTCGCAAGGGCCTATTATATGGTGGATGTGTGTGTGTGGGAGAGTGTTTCTTCTGGGAGAATCACACACGCAATTCAGGAGACACAACTACTGTACACCGGCCCAAAGCATGTTATGATGTTGTGAATATAGAATCGTGTGTAGGTGGATTTGTGGCTTTCTCTGCAAGGTCTGGTTTCTGTAAAACACAATGAGCCAGAAGCGTCCTCAAACACACACACACGCACCTGTACATTCTCTTTTATTTTAGGACCATGCTTAATTACTTTTCAACACTTTCAACACTATCAAATAGATTTTCAAGCATTCATATTCAACACATTTATTGTAATCCAGGGTTTCGTGGCCCAAAAACAGTCATAGGCCAGATTTACTAACAGTTTGCACCAGCACACACACAAAAAAAAAAAAACTACAGTCAGGATTTACTAAAGACATGCAGTGTAAAATTAGCAATGAAAAGGCATTTTTGCGGCTGACTTATTGCATGCATCTGTAGGAGTTTCCCTTTCGGACCAAACTTTATGGGAGGAGAGTATTTAAATGAATCATACAAGGTGATTTACTAATGCCGAGTTCAGACTGCATGATTTTAGCCCCGATTTTGGCTCGCCGACAGGTTTTGAGAAATCGCCGACAAATGCCCGAAATCACAGGCAAATCGGTGCTCGTTCACGCGAGTGACAATCACGCAGTGTGAATGAGCAAAGACGCGATCTGAGAGAATCGCCGACGAGTCGCCGACGCCCGTGAGATATTTGGCATGCTAAATATCTGGACCTGTCGGCGATTCAAAATCCTGCTGTGTGAAAGTGTTCTGACTGAAAACTACATCGGCGATGACCGATAGCCAATGAGAGAGCAAGATACAGAGCAGCGGGGAGTTCGGGGAGGAGTTATAGACCACAATATTAGTATTTTAATAGATATATTTACAATTATATCAAACAGAAACAAAGCACAAACATTTGCTTGACCAGCAGCAACAGCAGCACATTGCAACATTATTTATTTACCCCCAACTCTCTTTGCAGAACACACAGTCCTTGCTCCCCTTGTCTTCCCAGCCATTTCCTCACGCATAATGTTTTTCTTTTTCTCCTTTTCGCTGCAAATCAGTGCACAGACAATTTGGGTCGCAAGCTTCTTGCAGGCTATTATTTTTAATAACAATTTCAAACTCGCGCGAGAACTGCGGTCTTACGCACGTGGATTTTGCGTTATTTCCTTATCACTTCTCGCGTATGTTTGGTTGCGAAACGTAGTTTGCGGACCAGACAGAAGTTGTCGGCGATTCTTCCTCCTGAAAGTCATGCAGTGTGAAACCTCCTGTCGCCGATGCATCGTGCAGTGTGAACACACCAGCAACTGAATGTGTCATGCATTACCCTGGATAGTCATGCAGTGTGAAAAGAACAGTGACCCGACTACTTTGAAAATCGTGCAGTCTGAACTCGGCATAAGGTTAATTCACTGTTGTTTGCACCATTATTTAATGCCCAAAAAAGCATGTCTTAACCCATTTAGCGCTTGACATGCTGTGAGAGTTGCTCTTGGTAGATTGCGTTGGTCATTATGAAAATGAGCTTCTTTAATCTGTGCATTGTAGATCATCAGAACTTTCCTCTCCAACACTAATTTGTCCTGTTTAGTAAATCTGGCACCAAATGTTTTTTTTTTTTTTTCATCCTCTCTCTGATATTTTGCTAAGGTACCTTTATGATTTTGATAAATGACCTCTGTTATGATTGGATAACCCATGTGAAGTTAAATGTCAAATGTTAACGAGCTCATGGTTGTGATTCCATTATTGTGCCGATTACTGAAAAGGTTGTTTTTCAGTGTCATTTCATTAAATGTTCTGCATGAAGAAAATAATATGATTTCACAAAGTAACAAATTTAATAGTAGCACATCCCTAATCATTCAGCTGGAGATTTTTCATCAATATGTGCATTAAATGAGAATCCAGTCACAGCAGCCCATGATGAGACACCGTCATGATGCAGTCATAAAGTTTACCTCACAAATTATCAAAATTCCATTAATTTAGCACATGCTCTAAAAACAACTACACTCATCAACGAGACAATCACGCTGGAGCGGTGAAGGTTTTCTGGAGGACACAGAGGTGGTCTCAGCAAGTCTTCGGTTCAAAAGACCGTCTAGCTTTAGGTCCTCGGCCAAGATCCAAACACTCTGCCTCCACCAACCCTGTAAGATCAGCACCTCTCAGCCGCCAGATCAAAGAGGACTGAGAGCTGGAGAACCAGGCGTACGGGCCAGGAGACTAGAACAAATGTTTGCCTCTGAGAAGTGAAAACCACTTTGTTGTTTCTCTGCAACTCGCCAAAAACAAGACAGTGTTTTCAGGGCAGGATGGAGTCCGGAGGTCAAACCTGGGTATTGGTTTTAAAGGCATAGTTCACCCAAAAAAGAAGCTCTTGTCACTATTTATTCACCCTCATTTCGTCCCAAACCCAAATGCTATTATTTTCTTTCTGAGGAACACAAAATAAGTTATTTTGAAGAGTCTTTTCCATTCATTGACTACATGAACTTCAGAAGTAATACGAGAGCATGAACAGACTGATGTTACACTGTATTTTAAGGTGTTACAGTGTAAATACATTTAAGCACTGAAAATATCAATAAATAGCATGTACTTACTATAGGGTTAGGGTTGGGCTAGGGTTTGGTTTAGGGTTAGTTGCATGTAATTATACATAATTTACTGTTATTACTGTAAACACATGGAACATGTGTAACAAAGATTGGGAAATAAAGTGTTACTCAGACTTTGAGTCCGCTGTTTGAAATGTTATTCTCAGACAATATTCCCACTTCACCAAAGCTCTGAAATATTCACATTTTTTGATTTTGAATATCTGGAAGGAGAATTAGCTTTGACAGCCACAGCAAAGCATCAGTAAATAATGACTTACAAGGCATCATATGGCTTTAGAAGACTACTATAATATATATACAGAAGAATGTAGTGATACAGGTTTGGAACCAAATGAGTAAACGATGACAAATTTTCACTTTTTGTGTGAATTCGTCCAGTAAGAGAATCCTATGTCTGTTGGGATATTAAGAAGTCAGAGAAGAACTGAACAAGCAAGGCTAGATCTTCTCACATCCCAACATGCCAGTCTTCACCCAAAACTCTTCCATATGAAGCCCATTAAAAAGACTGGATCTGAGAGAACAGACAGTTTTCGCAAACCGCAGTCTAACAGCTCAAAAGGCCATTTGACATGCTGTCTACATTCCCTCATGCACTGAAGTCTATGAAGCGAAGCACCAATGTTCCTGCTGTTTCGTACAGGTCAAGCGCTGAAACATGATGCTCAATGTTCCAGCAGTTTTAACTTTGACCCATTTGCCCTTGAGCTTCAGAAGCACAGAAACGGTTGCTGAACTGCTGAGGTGTCATCATTAGGGTGGAGCCCACACTAAAATCAAAAGAAAGACTGATCCTGAGTCACATCACAACATCGAAAGCATAGTTAGGTAGTAAAATGGCTCTTCTGTGATGCAACACTTTCCACCTGGAGCTCAAAGGGCCTCACGAGGGGTGCGTTGAAGCTCTGTCGTAAATCATGTGAAACAGCCGTAATTCAGCGTTTTAAACAGTGGACTCGTTCCTTTTAACATGCAGCGTTTGATGTTAATCAATTCACCGCTAAACATCCTGCTGTAATTGTCTGGGATACTTTTATGGAAGTGTTTTATAGGCGGATATGTGTTCGGCTCGTCTAAAGAGCCAAAAAGAAACGGATGAAAGGAAAGTCTGATCCAATATTTTCTCTTTCTTGTACCATCATGCTTCCTCTCTCTGTTGTCCTCAGAGTATAAAACGTTATTAAAAGTTAACCAGGAGACATTGCAACCAGAACTGTTTCATATGCTTACCTGGGAACATGAATGTTGCTGCATAGTATGGCAGAGCACATGTGAGATCAAGCCTTCGTGCCAGAACCATCGTATTTACGATGAGCACACATGAAGGCAACCACAGAGTAATTGTGGGAAACTTTTCTTTGATCCCAGACTAAGATCCCAGATCGCTAATAGTACTTCAGTTTTGAGTGTAAATATTGACTGTACAATTGCTTTACACATTTTCGGTTCCACTTTATATTAGGTGTCTTTAACTATTATGTTCTTACATAAAAAAGGTACAATGTATTTATGGTCTTGTATTGTAAAACACGTGTGCTGCTATTGGGGTGTGATACGGGTAAGGCTAGGACAGGTTTGGTGGGATGGGTTGGTTTAAGGGTCAAAGGGTCAACAGTGTCATTAAAGATGTAATTACATGCAGGTAATTTTAAATGAGTAAATGTAAATAAATGTAAGTGCATTGTATCAAATGGTTCATTTAAATGCTATAGTGCATAGTAGATACAGATATTTAATATAAAGTGGGACCAAATTTTCTTGCACTGTTGAAGAAGAATGGCAATAAAGTCCAGCAGAAAATACTCATCTTGCTAGGTATGTAGTTTTGTGTCATTCATTTGGCAGTTTGAGAATTAAATAATACAGATAAAACATCAACTGCACAAACAATGAATCATTTGCTTTCCATACTATGCATTAAACTAAAAAGAAATCCATTGCGATGTCATAAACTCATGCCGTTATCCATCTACATGCACAGATACACTCATTGTTTCTGTAGAGCTCTACATATGCAGATGTGGTTTCTTGTCAACTCTGAAGTCAAGACATCTTGAAATCTCTCATTAAAGTTAACTGTGTGCACAGCTCAGCATGGGGAAGTAAGAGGTCTGGAAACTGTTCCAAAGCATGCATGTTTTAAGTTTCCATATTTTCTTTTTGAGTTATTTCCGAAGCCTGTTCCTTCCTGAATGAGTTAATGTGTCCAGAGAGATTACTGATCCTAAAGCTGATGTGACAGTCTCTCAGCAGAGGAAGTCGTAGAAATGTTTCAAACACCGCTCAATCTAACCCATAGGAAAGACTCAAGTTTATAGGAATGTTTGAGTTGGCAAGGCGGCAGTATGAGGAAAAAAACATACACATGTCTACCTTCAGAAACCTGTAGGCTTAATTATTATAGACACCACCTGCCACCATAGATGTCTGATTTTTGGGAGAGTGATGATGATCTGTATGAGGGATCCATCACATGGACTTCACGGCTCAGCTGATCGATAGATCAATATCTGAGCGCCCATGAGAGGAGAGGACAACATGCAGATTGTGCCAGCCGAGCAACTGTTATTGAGAATGGAAATGCGAAAGGATTGCTCTCTCATAGTATATTAGACCCATTAATAACGCTGGAAAGAAAATTACATTTTATACAGTCTTGTTTGTTCTCTTCTTGGAAGAATTACTGAAATGTCTTTAGCATTTGCCCTTTAGGAAAGCACTGAAACCCCAGAGGACAGTCACAGCGTTTAGAGTAACACAGTTTGCTGCTGAGTAAAAGTGCCTTTTACTGTACAGCAACACTAGAAACTCTCTGGTTGTCATCACTACAGTTTAAAGAAATTACACAATAACTACGGTATACTATGATATACTATAGAAACTTAAACTGGTATCTGTTTGACTTACAGCATTAAAACCCATTAATGCTGTGTTTCCATCCAAAGTTACGAATTTGGAGCAAAATTGGAAAATCACATATCACACATTGCAAATGAAGCAGCATTTTCATCCCATGTGTTCAAGAGAAAAAAAAATCATCACTTCCTAGGAAACTGATGCAAAATATCTGGAATATAAACAGAAGTTGCTGCAAATGGGGAAGAAACCTTGGCTCTTTTACCTTGTGTTGCCTGGTGTTTGTGAATGCAATTGTGTGAGGCGCTTCTGGTGTCAGGATTATGTCCAAGTCTGTTTAGTTTCATTGTGGTTTGGTTTAGTTTTGCCAGTTCCCGTTTTGTCCGTGTTATTGGTCGTTATTAGTTTCCATGGTTTCAAATTTATCACGCACCTTTTTCTGTTCCAGTTGAAGGGATCCTATTATGTCTTTTTACGAAGTCTTGTTTTTTTTTTTTCTGAGGTTTACTAGAATTTGATTTCATGCTTGATTGTTTAGAAAACATATTATTTTTTTTACATATTTTACATTATTACAGCTCCTCTCTCCCCAGTCTGGCCCAAACGTGTTTAGTTCCAGTTTCGATGAAACCCGTCCTTTCTGAAATACGAAATGTGCTGTGATTGGTTAGCTGGCCCAGTGTGTTGTGATTGGCAGTGCGTGTTAGGGAAATGTCCCCTCCGTAACTGCGAGTTCTGCTCTAGTGTAAATATAAAGGATGGCTGGCAATTTTTAACCCGATTCAGACCCTGACAATGTTAACATACAAGAGGATCGTGCTGAACGGATTTCATGCACGGTCTTTGCAAGTACAGATGTTACAGGACGTTTCAGAGTGGTATCTTTTTCTCGTACATTTTAGATACAATGTTACACCATTTAATGACATTTGTCGGAAAACTATGGTTATACAAACAGTAATCGATCAGCAAACCATGGATAATTTCCCTAAGGGGTGGTGAACAGTCAAAAGCGAGAGCTTACAACAGCTACAATAAACACTATATCAACACTATTGTTGGCTAGTAGGTGAGCGTCGCAACAACATAAAACTTATTTCTGTCAGGTCCATTAAGTCAAGAACACAAAGACAATAAAAATAATTTAAGAATTTTTATTGAATAGATTGCAAACAGGTTGATGTTCCTGAATTGAAATTTGGCGGTATGGCTCTGTTCAGGGAGTCCTCTGACCTTTCATGAGCACCATGAAATAGCAGAGAGTCAGAGGACAGCAGCAGCAGCATTAGGGAACGTTCACACAGTTTAGGACTGTGAGAGCTAAAATATCCCCCTGTGAAGAGAGTAGGCAACATGACATAAAGCAAAATGCCACGTTATGCATAAGGAGGAGCTGGGGAGGTGGCGGGCAGCAGTAGCGAGCAGCAAACATGTATGAGCAAACTGAATGTGCTTTAAATAGGGCGCCTTGTTTGAGCTTGGCCATTGAGCAGCGATGGGAGTTATCCAGCTAATGCAGCTCAGCTGACGGGACAGTGTTGTTAGCAATAGCATTAGCAGTGTCTTGACTACCTGGCCTGCCAGAACTGACGCTGACGCTCAATAATTGGAACTGTTAATAGAAAACACAACCACAAATAATAAGACATACCTACAAGATGTGATCCACAAACAACAGATTGTGCCAACAAAGTGGGAACTGCTCCATTTCAGGAGAAGCTTTTGTTCGGCGCCTGCGTTGTGTTTCTGGAAGCTGTTTTCCGTAAAATGTGCGGCACACAGATAAATGTTGGGACTATACTGTTCAGGAACAGTGTTTGAAATAAATTTAACCACACTTTTAACCAGTTTGTCAGTCTTAGGAAGGTCAAACAAATGAGTTGTGGAAAAAACAACCGGGCCTTGTCCGCTTTTCTGCGTATTCGTGGGCGGAGATTATTTAATCAAGGAATATTATGACTTCATAAAGCCTGAAAAAATCACATTGTAGTCCAAACGAGACGATCGTTGTAGTTCTTAGTGGACTCTGTTAAATAAAATATCGCCATTTGGAGTGGACTTTTGAAACAGCAACATTACACACTAACTAAAGTTGAAAAAGAGAAGAAGCATAATAGGACCCCTTTAATTACCTCACTCTGTGTATTTATAAAGTTCTTTGTTCAGTCTTGTTTGTTAATGTGTAGTTTCCTTGTTGATTTTCTCCTGCATATTCTCCTGGTTTATTAAAGAGACTTTTGGTATTCATTCTGATATGTGCGTGTTCATCTACACGTCACCTCTGGGAGGGAATTAAACCAAATCATTCTGATGACAGACTTTGTCTCAGGTGTCTCAGGTAGCTCAGGTGTCATGACCAACTTAACATTTGAGATTCTGTGCGATGCGTTTGGTCCACTGGTAAGTCCAGTTATCCAATCACATCCATACTGAGGTGAAGCCACATGAGTTTTTTTGTTTGTTTTTTTGCACATAAATGGGTTTATTCAGTAACTTTTTCCATTGTAGTTTGTGCACATATCTTCTTATCTGATAAAAAAGATTATCTTCCTCAATTAACCGCTTTTGTTTTTTTTCATATTGGTGCTTCCACCCAGCAGTTTTTAATGCGATATCCCAAAATTCACATACAAATTTGTGGATAGAAACATAACTACTGGCAATCTCAGCGCGTCATTTATAGTGGATTCTCATAATCAGGTGCTGTTCACAGTCCCTAATGAAAAATGCTCTGGTTAGTTGCAGTAAATCTCAGCAAGGGTGCTGTTAGCGGCCGTCAACACACTCTTAAACTCCATCAAAACACACACACACACACACACACACACACACACACACACACACACACACACACACAGACACACACACACACACACACACACACACACACACACACACACACACACACACACACACAGACACACACACACACACACACACACACACACACACACACACACACACACACACACACACACACACACACACACACACACACACACAGACACACACACACACACACACACACACACACACACACACACATTCCTGATTTACAGCCATCCACACCTCTGGAACTGAGGAGCAATTCACTGAGAACTCTACTTGTCACGGTACAGGCTCATTGATATCAGATTTATTACCCGTACGGTTTCACTGAGCAGTGTGGCGTCAAATCAATTTCCCTGTTCAAACTTAAAATCATACCACAACATATATGTCATAATGAGAAAATGATTCCTAAATATATAATGTCATGAAAATAAAATGTCCATGCCCTTAACATCCGTGCATTGATGCCAAATGTTTCTCATTAAAAGAAATGGCGTTCTAAATAGTGACTTTGGATGCCTTTTTTGATGCCTTCGGAGTGAGAACGGGATGTATTATGTAAATACTTGAGCAAAAAGGAAGCTTTTAAACCCGTGTAAGGATGTACATTCTCCATCTGGCAGAGCTGAGCCACAAGTTCTCATTACAATCTAATCATCTCTGAGCAGCTGATTCACTGAGATACGCTCTCTCTCCGACAGTATCGTATGGGTGAGTGTGTTTCTGACCCATCACACTGAGCTTGACCCATCTGTAATTTTGATTAGATCTTTGATCAAGCTACAAGCTATGAGCAAGCAGAGCATATTTGTCCGTCTCCATCAGCTGTGGATTTTAGAGACATGTCATGGTGACACATTCAACCCTGTTTCTATTAGTCAAGTGGGCAAATGCTGGGCCAGTTACACCTCCAGCAATTAGGAGGGGTAAATACGGTAAAAGATGCGCCTTTGTTTGGGGATACTGCCCCAGTGACAAGCTGCTGTACCCTGTAGGTACAATCGTTTTTATGTTCAGGGGTTGAGAATGGATAAACACCTTGAATATTAGATTTTCATATGTAGGCGGGCATTAAACGCCCCTTTCCACTGACTGGTCAACCAAAGATCAACCTGTGCCATCATCAATTCTTCCTCATTTCTGTGCAGCATAATAATAGTCATCCTCTGCTACAGTTGTGCAGATTCTTAAAGCGTTTATTGCAATTATTTGTAAATGACTTAGCTCTGCTCTGTCCAGTGTGTCGCACACCTTTGCTACTCAGGTTTTGAGAGTTGGACAGCTAAATAAAACAGGTGGTATGCCAAATGGTCACCATGATTTTGCCAAGTAAGACATGTTCCTGGATCAACATATTTTGTTGATCCTGGAATAACATTCCTGCCCCAAAATTTTGTCCTTACCCCATCCCTACCCCTAAACCTAACCCTACCGATAACTTTTCTTTAAAATCAGAGGGAAATGATAGGTGAATAACACTGATGTTGAAGCACCTCACTCTGGGTCTAAGCCTAAACTTGACATAAACTGTAAACTTGTCCCTCAAATCTGATTGGTTGATCAGAAAGTTGTTCCAGGATCAACAAAGATGTTGATCCAGGAACATGGTACTTGGTGAGATCACGTTCACCTATGCGAAAGACGTAGGCTAGGGGTTAATGTGGGTGCAGTTGTGCACATTCATATTTCTGAAATAAACACCTAATATTTCTCTGGCAAGCCATTCGTTAGTCTGGTTGTTTAATGAGAAAGAGATGAAATGCAGGTGCAATAAATGCTCTAAGAATCTGTACAAATAGCAGCGGAAGAGTATTATTCTGTTGCGCAGAACTGAGGAAAAACTGATGACAGCACAGTTTGATCTTTGGTTGATCAGTGGAAAGGTACATTTCATTCACACCGTATAAATCAAACATCCAAGTCGTTTATCCATTTTCTACCCCTAAAACATAAAAACAAAAAAAATAATGCTGAACTATTGATTTTCCATTACTTCATTTTCGATTTCTCATTTTTGTCTTTTCACTATTAAAAAAAAAAAAAAAGAATTAACGCAATGTACACAGATCCGGATCCCACACATTTAAATACAATGGCAGTTTGGTAATGAATCTCGTAGTATGAGCGTTGAATTTTTAAGATGACTTGCATTCTGTTGCCTTCCGTTTTTGTCGATGTGTGTCATTATGTCACTAGCGATATGTGTATCTAGTTATAGGGAATAGAATGACCTCTCGCTAAAGTGACTTCATTGTGGACTGATGCAGATGTGCGAAATTTGAAGATCCTCAAACAGGGTTTAAACAAAGGGGTATTGCTCCACAGCAAAGGCAAATTGCATCTTTTGTTCATACGTTTGACTGTGTGTGTGTGTGTGTGTGTGTGTGTGTGTGTGTGTGTGTGTGTGTGTGTTTGTGCCTCCACAGCTGCACGTGTGTTTATATGCATGTATTGCTTCACTTGCAGAAATTCTTGACCTGATTGTCCTGAACCCCAAGTTAAAAAAAAAAAAACATGTCTAGACAGTTTGTGCCCTTTGTGTGTGTGTTTGCTACCCAGACTGCAATTCTAATCTGCGTGTTTCCTGTTTATGGGAGTGTGGATGGTGTCAGGAGCCCCATGGGGAGTTGTTAGGTCTGTTCCTTCCACAGTCAAATCATAAACCCATCAAATTATGGCACAGTAAAAAAATAAAATAAATAAAAAACACCCAATTCCTGCAAGATACAATGCTCAGTGGAGACCTGCGGATGTTTCTTTATCATTTATCATGTATGTTTCATGTTATGGCTGTTAGGGTGCACTTTCCATGAAAACAGGGTACAAAAGCCTTGAAACTCCTTTTCCTTTTCTTATCAAATAGTCAATGAAAGGGGCTGCTTTGTTTATCATCCACCTCAGGAGCACAAAATAAATATTATGTGACCTGTTTTTCATTTTTATTTTGGATGTTTTTTATATTTTTATTCCTTGGACATGTGTTGATTCCTCTCTGGACGTGATTAAACTTGAAGAATGCAGTCACATTTTAGTGTAAAAAAATAAAAGTAAGTAAAAGTAAAAAAAAAAAAAAAAAAACTCAATTCATTTTCCCCGTAGGGAAACTGATTTTTAATGATAACTTATAAACCTTTAAAGACGGACCTACTGTGAGTCCCAAGGTTGTTTACTGATGGAAAATGCTTTTGCTGATTATTTCAATAATATTAAAATGTATTCTAATATTACCAATGTATACATTGGTTACACTTTAATTTGATGGGCCCTTTTGAACATTATATTGACTATGTTAACTTTGCATCTACATGCCAACTAACTCTCATTATAGTATTAGTAGACTGTCTGTTTAATATCTGCTAACACTTTATTGTGATGTTGACATTCTACTGACTATAAGTAACTTTGCAACTACATGTCAGCTAATTCTAACCTGAACCATACTAGTATACTAATACTCTACTAATTCTCTAATGAGAGTTAGTAGACACGTAAGTGCAACGTTACTTATAGTCAAAATAATGTGTTTAAGGGACTATCAAAATAAAGTGAAATCTTATTATATTAAATAGGCTATATTATTTTATGTTTAAAATAATCAGCTGAATTTGTGGTGGAAAATAACATTACCCATGTGAAGAGAATTCGATCAATCAGATGCAGCGAGCAAATTGTGCCAAAAGTGTAATCGAAATGTTCTCCCTACGGTCTAAAAATTTTGCAATGAAAAATTTTGTATTTTGCCATTATTTTTTATTTGATAATGTGATTTGCAATGCTTCATGGTATTGTAGTTATTTCCCTTATTAAAGCCATTAAGTTTACAGTCTTCTATCTTTTTTTTGGTCCGTTTTTTTTAAATACATATTTGCTTTTTGATAAAAGTTAGTTTTCTTGTGATTCACTACGTAACTTGTTGGTTTGGTTCATGGATCATAACACTTTATCCACAGAACTAGAGCCCGAGCCAACGCTCACCATTGGACCACGTGTGAGAGCCATCTCCCACCATGGAGCCAGAGCCAGCCAACGTGTTCGTCCTGAAGCTAGAGCCGGAAGCCTCCGTCCCGGAGTCCGTGCTGTGGGGGCAGTTCACTCCCGAACCAGCTGAGGAGCACTGGCTCATTAACTTCCCAGCAGAGCCAGATCTCACACTTGTGGATCCAGGATCCCCTGGCTCCACCTCGCACTGTCAACCTATCGGCTCCACCTCGGCCTGTCAGCCTATCGGCTCCACCTCGACCTGTCAGCCTATCGGCTCCACCTCTACCTGTCAGCCTATCGGCTCCACCTCTGCCTGTCAGCCTATCGGCTCCACCTCTGCATGTCAGCCTATCAGTTCCACCTCGGCCTGTCAGCCTATCGGCTTCACCTCGGCCTGTCAGCCTATCGGCTCCACCTCTGCCTGTCAGCCTATCGGCTCCACCTCGACCTGTCAGCCTATCGGCTCCACCTCTGCCTGTCAGCCTATCGGCTCCACCTCGACCTGTCAGCCTATCGGCTCCACCTCGACCTGTCAGCCTATCGGCTTCACCTCGGCCTGTCAGCCTATCGGCTCCACCTCGGCCTGTCAGCCTATCGGCTTCACTTCGGCCTGTCATATCGGCTCCACCTCGACCTGTCAGCCTATCGGCTCCACCTCAACCTGTCAGCCTATCGGCTCTACCTCTGCCTGTCAGCCTATCGGTTCCACTTGGCCTGTCAGCCTATTGGCTTCACCTCGGCCTGTCAGCCTATTGGCTTCACCTCGGCCTGTCATATCGGCTCCACCTCTGCCTGTCAGCCTATCGGTTCCACCTCGGCCTGTCATATCGGCTCCACCTCGACACCGAAAAGCACTATATAAATGTAGTGAATTAATGAATTAGCTCTACCGTGGTCCAACATTGCTCGGGCTCCACCGGGCTCCCTCGTTCCTCCGGCTCTACCTTGATCACTCGTCATCCTGGTTCCGCAGCGAAATTCTGGCTGCACCTTTGATAAAAGTTAGTTTTCTTGTGATTCACTACGTAACTTGTTGGTTTGGTTCATGGATCATAACACTTTATCCACAGAACTAGAGCCCGAGCCAACACTCACCATTGGACCACGTGTGAGAGCCATCTCCCACCATGGAGCCAGAGCCAGCCAACGTGTTCGTCCTGAAGCTAGAGCCGGAAGCCTCCGTCCCGGAGTCCGTGCTGTGGGGGCAGTTCACTCCCGAACCAGCTGAGGAGCACTGGCTCATTAACTTCCCAGCAGAGCCAGATCTCACACTTGTGGATCCAGGATCCCCTGGCTCCACCTCGCACTGTCAACCTATCGGCTCCACCTCGGCCTGTCAGCCTATCGGTTCCACTTGGCCTGTCAGCCTATTGGTTTCACCTCGGCCTGTCAGCCTATTGGCTTCACCTCGGCCTGTCATATCGGCTCCACCTCGACCTGTCAGCCTATCGGCTCCACCTCGACTTGTCAGCCTATCGGCTCCACCTCTGCCTGTCAGCCTATCGGTTCCACCTTGGCCTGTCATATCGGCTCCACCTCGACACCGAAAAGCACTATATAAATGTAGTGAATTAATGAATTAGCTCTACCGTGGTCCAACATTGCTCGGGCTCCACCGGGCTCCCTCGTTCCTCCGGCTCTACCTTGATCACTCGTCATCCTGGTTCCGCAGCGAAATTCTGGCTGCACCTCAGCCCTTCACCCCTTTGGCTCCACTGGGTTCCTCTGGCTCTCCTTTAGGTCCTCGTTCCCTCCGTTCTTGCCCTGCTCTGCCAGGCAATTTTGCTTTGGGCCATCGTCCTCATGGTTTTGCAGGGATCTCCTCGGTCGCCAGCTCAGTCAGTCGATCCCAAGGCTCCACCCATGGGACCTATCAAGGCTCCACCCTCCTTCGACTCTGCTGTGGTGTTCCTCTCTGCTGTGTCCTGTCCTTCACCAGCCCCTCGTCCTCCTCCAAATCCCCATCCCTCTCTCCACAACTGGACATTACTGCATGGTGTGAGGACATGGAGAGATTTGCCAGGGCTATGTCTAGTTAAGTTGTGTTTTTGTCCATGTGTCTTGGTTTTAATGTTTACCCTTTTAGTTTAGATTTAATTGTGGCCTTGTTAGTTTCCTTAAACATTCATCTGTTGTTCATTTAGTACCCTTGTGTATTTATACTCCCTGTTCATTTCAGTACCTTGTCAGTTTTCATCTTGGTGTATTCTCCTCGTTTTGATTAAAGTATTCTGTGTTTATATATTCTGCATCATGCATCTTACTATTACCATGCTGTCTGAACGTGAGAGTATGCTTACATGGAGCAAGAATTAAGAAATAACTCAGGTGCAACACAAGTAGGTTTCCCCATCTAGGCAGACAAATATTTGCCTACTATTCAATTCCAGTCCTCTTTGAATAAAATTGTATGTAATTTAAAAATAAATAAAAAAATCATAGAGCCTTTATCATCATTCTCTGTGCCTCTCCTGATATGTTCCTTGCGTTTTGAAAAAATACTGGTCTAGCATATCTATTTTCAAGAACATAGGATTTTTTCCTTTTATTTCTTAAAAAAATATACATATATATATTAATATCAAATACATATATTAAATAAATAAACATGTAATGGAACATCAATTTGTACCCTGTTTGTGGAAAGAGCCCGATATATACTTGAGCTGTCAGTGCTTGTTAGAAAAACTAAATCAAATAAACTGCTAAATGCTTTACCCCTTTAAAGACAAAACTGTGTTGTGTGGAGAGTTTGTGTGTAGTGTGTAGGTTTGTGTGAATCGCTCTGCTCTGCTGTTTTTGGCTGTGATGGAGCTCTTCTTAGAGCTGGCCGCTGGCCGGTTAGATTGATGTCCATGTGTGGCAGCTCTGTGTGATGACTGATGCGTGTGTTTGCCAGGAGCTGCAACCTTGATTGTGATAAAGCACAGAGCTGCCATCAATATACGCTTACTTCCACTGAATCAAACTTTGATAAAGATTGGTCGAGAGGTGAGGAGCAGAGAGGAAAATACAGCTGAAAATTAAAAAGTGGATCAAATTTTGCCTGTAAAAAAGGATTACATGGATGATGATGTGACAATTTATTTCGATAAAATGTATTTTGACACTTTTATTTCGACACTTTATTTCCACTTAAGACATTCTACACAGCAAAATCCCCAGAGTAAAATTAACTCTGTTCAGAGAACATTTGGTCCCTCTCTACAGAGAGTTAAAATAACTCTGAATCAGAGTTAAAGTTAATGAGATACTTAAGTGATTAATTAAGTGATGATTGGGCATTAATGATGAACACCTGCTGTTAACAAGTTCTCAGCAGAGGAGGATTAAACAACTCCATAAACAGCATTACCAGCTTCACTTATTACTAACCAGGGGTGCGTTTCCCGAAAGCATCGTTGGCCAACTATGGTCGCAAGTTCATCGCAATGTCCATTGAACTCTATTGGTAACGACGGAACTTGCGACCATAGTTGGCCAACGATGCTTTCGGGAAACACCCCAGACTGACTTTATTTCTGTCAGACATCTACAGAAGGTCTTATTAAGAATTAACAGAGGTTTAGATGTTGATGATTTATTGAAAATGTATGATCACCGTTATAGTGATGAGTGTTTCCTTCAGTTGGGCAGTTTGACTCTTCTTGCGAGTTTGTGGTTTTTGTAACAGCTTTTACCAAAACATGTAATTTGTTACAAAGAAAACCAAAAACAAAGATGATCAGGTGATATAGTGTTTAACAGCAGATAGTAAAAAAAATGCGTTTATATCGCCACTGTCCAAAAGTGGTCATTTGATGTTAATAGATTATATTCACTAACAATACTCTCTTGCTACAGATTGGACATTTTGAATTTTTAAAATACATAATAGGGGATTTTTTTTTTTTTTAAACAAAGACATCAATAATCAGCTTATGAATCTCAACAATGGTGACATGCTTCATGCTGCAATGCATGCTGGGAGCCACAATAGTATAAAACTCATGGCTCCCAGGATGCATTGCGGCATGAAACATGTTACCATTGTTGAGATTCATAAGCTGATTCTTGATGTCTGTGTCTTAGAAAAAAAAAAAATCCCCTATTATGTATTTAAAAAAATTCAAAATGTCCAATTTGTGGCAAGAGAGTATTGTTAGTGAACATAATCTATTAACATCAAATGACCACTTTTGGACAGTGATGATATAAGCGCATCATTCTACTTTTTGTTGTTGAAAACTAGATCACCTGAACATCTTTGCATCTGGCATTCTTTGCAACAAATTACATGTTTTGGTAAAAGCTGTTACAAAAATCATAAACACTCAAAAATATAAGCTAGACTCAAACTGCCCAACTAAAGGAAACATTCATCACGATAATGGTGATCATACATTTTCAATAAATCGTCAACATCTAAACCTCAATTCTCAATACGAACTTCTGTAAACGTATGACAGAAATAAAGTTAGTCTGGTTAGTAATAAGTGAAGCTGGTAATGCTGTTTATGGAGTTGTTGAATCCTCCTCTGCTGAGAACTTGTTAACAGCAGGTGTTCATCATTAATGCCCAATCATCACTTAATTAATCACTTAAGTATCTCATTAACTTTTACTCTGATTCAGAGTTATTTTAACTCTCTGTAGAGAGGGACCAAATGTTCTCTGAACAGAGTTAATTTTACTCTGGGGATTTTGCTGTGTACTAACTATTATAAAGTAAATTTACCAATACATATTGTGGCGAGCACGACGAGGTCGAGGGGCGTGGGAGGACGGCGCTTGGCCGGTGGCGCGATTGATAATGAGCGACACGTGCGCGACGCACCGGTCTCGCATCTCTCACGGAGGAGCGGAAGCATAAAGGAGGAGCAACGACAGTGAAGAGCGAGAGAGGACAGGCCTGATTTTTAGTTCATGTTTTGTTTCTGTTTGTGTCGCCAGCAGTCGTCCGTGAGGGGCTGCTGGCTTTTACTTTTATTATTGTATTTGTGTATTTTGTTATTAAATATTGTTGAATGTTCGCCGGTTCCCGCCTCCTTCTTCCCATAACATCTAAACCCCGTTACACATATCAACTAACTCTCATTCGACTGTCTGCTTATACATCGCAGCGCAGGTATAAATACGTAAGTGGATGCACACAGCAGTTGTTTTTCGCTGAGGAGCCGAGCGGGTCCCGGTCAGCGGTGGTACTGCAATAGTGGCTGGGGGACTACGTCTCCGTTCCCTCCTTCAGGGAACGAGGGTTACATATGTAACCGAGACGTTCCCTTTCAGTCGGTCACGTTCTAACTTTAGCTGGACAATATCTTTATTCTAGAGCTGCTGTAAAGCCAAAACAAGCTCTCAGATCGTAAGCAAGCCTCATTCTTTAGAGGGAGCTCTCGCAGAAGTAATAGTATCTACATTCCTTCAGAGGTAGATAGCTGAACCACCGCAACGGAACCTGGATTTCTCCGGTTCAGTGCGGGTGCCAACGGTTCCCCATCTCTCAGAAATTATGCGATTCACGCACGCCAATGTCCATTGTTTCGTTTTTACAATACTCAAATATGACAGGCACCCTAGCGTCATCCCAATCAGTCGACACATCGACTACGTCGAACGTGACC
>NC_138231.1:43251898-43289398 GCF_964197995.2 Scardinius erythrophthalmus
CACTGTGAAGACGAGGAGCAGGATGGGAGTGAGCGATGGAGAATTCATCTTTTGAAAGGCATGTCTCTCGGCTGTGAGGCCTGCAGACGGCTTACCGCTCCTGACGCACACACGCCATGAAAGAATAATTAGTTTTGTCAAGCTGAATGAAGGATCAGCCGTATCAGGATATGAATGAAGAAGGAATGAGCGCTGATATCGATCCGGCCTGGCTCAGACAGAAATAAAGAAGGAAAGAAAGAGCTGTGATCCTGAGCTGTGTTGAGCTTCGTCCCCAGCACCATAACAGCATCTGAACGCTCTCGGAAACATGACAAGTCTTTTAGAATCATTTCATCTGGATTGACAATTATATAGGCTACTTTCAGCTGCAGGAGCTCAAGTGTCATGTGAATAGCGTTCCCAGTTTTCATATATTTTCGCTTTTCAATGCATATGTGTTCAGATCATCTTTGAGAGTAATAAAGGTCAACACATCTACAGTAAGACCATCTGAATGTGTGAATGTGTGCTGTGATTGATTGAATGCCATCTTTTTTTTTTTGCTAATGGTAATTAGATAGGCTAATAGACATCAACAGATGTCAGCATTGGGCAAAATTCTGAATTCAAGAACCAGTTTCCTCTGTTCACGAGTGTGAATTGAAATTATTCTCACAGGACATTGAACTCTGTCTACTTCTGTGTTCATTCCCTTTTAAGTAAGCAATAAGGTACGAGAGGCTGTGCTGTATCGTGAACAAGTCACGGCTGAAGGGCGTTGTTTGGCACGACGCGAAGCGGAAAGTTTTAAAGAAAAACTACTTGTTTCTCCAGTGACAATGTAACAATACGTAACAACAGAGTGAGTAATTTAAATCATTCACTCAGTTATTCGTTCAACAATGTTAATTTCATCAGGAATGAAACATGTAACTGTTTTTTTTATATCATTGAGTCATTGAATTATTCACTTAAACATTTTGTTCTGATTCATTCAGGGACAAAGGTCATTGAATCATTCACATGATATTTTCAAAAATGACAATCATTGTGGATGTTTTGAATGTTGAATATTCTATCACATAAAGTCAATGGGAGATTTCCAAAAGAATAAAAATGTGCTGTACATTTAGAACAAGCCCTGAGCAGAATGTGTGAGGAACATCAGTACAAACACTAAAATAGATGATGGATTGGTTTGTTAAGCTCCAGTTTCCAAAACATCCAAGCTGGAAGTTGTTAATGCTCCCTGGGAAAATGTCCTTGTTTTGCTTTACAAATGTGTCCCATATTGAGCATATATCCATTTGATTGTGGACATTCCAGAGGCAGCTGCTAAGCTCTGATGTGTTGGATGAAGCGGTGTGAAAAGACTTTATCCCAGCAGAACTAGCACCCGCATCCAGAGAATTTACTATAAAGAGCACGGGGAGAGTTTAAGTGATTGGGACAGAGAGGAGAACCTTGCTTTTGTCCAGCTCGCATGTCTCTGAGAACTCGTATGGAACATCTGTCGGAGCAGCTGAGACTGATTTCATGAGATCAAATGCTCTTTGATTCACAACGACACTCTACTGTACACACTCTCTCTCTTTTTTGGTGCATAAATACACTACACACACAACAGAAAACCCAGTTTAATATTGCTGATATCGGTTTCAGGCCTCTTTCATACTGTATGTGGAAATAAATCAGATATAAATCAGATATGCGACTGTCATGTAAACAGGCAGATCGGATTTTATGAGGCATTATCCGCAGTTTAATGACGAGAGAAACCAATACATTTGTTTTTCAATTATTATAATTAAAATTATATAATTTTTTATAAATTTGTTTATACATTTTTATAAATACATTTTTGAGCAAGTACATAACCAGCCAGTGATCAAAACTATTTGCTTGCCTTAGCTCGATTCAAAATGGTAAATAATGTTTTTAATTCCAGTGGTACTGGTGGATTTCCATGGGAAATTTGAGAAAATTAAGTCATTACGTCACATCTGTCCACATAAAGAAGAGTCTCGGCTAGTCGGCTATGAGTGTGAGGATGCTGGAGGTGGAGATTTAAAGCATTTTCTCGCAGCACTTGATATAATTAACCTTATCAATTTGATGGCGGATCCAGAAAGGTTCAAACGACAATCACCAGTGACAACTGGAGATTCACCCGAACAAACGCGAAAGACTTCACCCGTTGTAAAATGCAAAAGACTTCGGACTTCGGAGCGGCTGCAGAACAAAAGAGACTGTAACCGGCCCATGTGAAAACAAGGATAAATATCAGAAGGGACATTCAGGGACTACATTAAATGTAGTCACGCAATGCTGATGTTGTTAACATTAACAATTTGAGAACAAAGTATAATTTGCACGGTTTGATGTGATATGAAAAGCGATCGTTAGATTTAATCAGCGCTTAGTTGGTCAGAACAGTGGATGTTACTTACTTGTACAGATTACATTTTCCGGTGAAAATTCGAATGTTGGTCATACTTCCAAAAAGTAGAATCTGTGATTGCGATTGACAGTATCCACACCGGCGCGGTGATTGTCAGCCGCACATTCTCCTCAAAACATTGGATTCGTGCTGAGGCTCAACGTATGTAAAGTTGATAATTCCGCGAATAACTGCAATTGCAGATTTCAAACAGAGATGGCGACAAAGAGGAAAAACGGCGGACTGCAGCTTTAAGCACGCAAAACATGTATGTTAATAAATCTTAATTGAGAACTATACTAAATCTTATAAATCTAACTGCTTGATCCTGCACTCATCTATATTTTCAACCGACACAATGGCAGTTTCATAGCCTGGTTCTACCAGACTCTCGTACATTTCATTTGTACAGAGAGTCTGGCCTCTCTTCATTGACAAGCGTTAACTTCCTTGTAGGCGGGTATTCTGTTGAAGTTTAAAACTATTGGATCTGCCCAGAGTCACTCTGGATCTGCCATAACCAATCGCTAACCTTTGGTCGTGGGTCGCCAAAAATTTGGCCGGAGAAAGCCAAAGAATACACCACAATCCCAGACGTAGTACTGAAGGGAAATAATGAGGCCTTGGCTCACATTAAGGCCTTGGAGAATTGGTGTCACCTTAGCCAACTAGAAATTGACGTGGCAAAGACAAAAGAATTGATTATTTGCCCAAAAGTAGATATGTCAATCCAGCCAATTTCACTTGTGGGTCAACAAGTTGAAATTGTGGAGAAGTTTAAATATTTAGGCTCAATTCTTGATTCACACATGAATTTTGTTGATAATTCAGACTATCTTTTTAAAAAGTGTTCGCAACGGTTATTTCTTCTTAGACAACTTAGTGGCCTTGGAGTTAGTCAGCATATTTTAGAACTTGTGTACAAATCCATAGTAGAGAGTGTATTAACTTTTCATCTCACAGCCTGGTATGATCATTTAAACTGCAGATCTAAGAACAAACTTGCCAGAATTGTGACAACGGCAAGCAGAATAGTTGGCAGTCAACAGAGGCCATTAGTTCAACTATATGCTGAAAGGGTGAAGAAGAAGGCAAGGACTATTCTTGCAGATAGTTCTCATCCTCTATTCAGTCAATTTGAGCCCATGAAATCAGGTAGACGCTATAGAATCCCTCTAGCAAATAAAAATGTGTTTAAGAGGTCTTTTATTCCAAATGCTGTTAAAATTCTCAACTCTGCAGTTAACTGATAATCCAAATGATTATAGTATGAAATTTGATTATTTATTTATTTCTTATGAAATGCGATCAGTCTGTTTTATGTTTCTGTTTTTTTTGTTGTCTGTATATTTATTTGAATGGCTGGTGAGCCAAAGACAATTTTCCACCTCGGTGGACAATAAAGGTATAAAGGTAAAAGGTAAAGGTAAAAAGGTAAAGGTATAAAATTGAGCGGAAGTACGCAGGAGGGCGGAGCCAGGCTAGCAGTTTCAGTTTCTCTTTAAATAAATTCACCTAGACTTGGCATTTATAAAAAAGGTTGTTAATAATGAATGGCACTATAATTTAAACTCTATTTGTTTTATACTTATATTTTCCATTCCTGTTCTGTTCTGAATACTGTTAAATTTAAAGGATTTACTGTAGTGTATGGGGAACTAAAATACATATTTATAGTGTTTATAATGTTTGTAAATGTTTTGTCTTATTTACGGGAATTTTGCATTGTTTCTGAATGAAATATTAAAACATGACATAGGCTACTATACACTGTTGCATCTTGTCTTTTTTCCCCCAATAATAATTTTGACCCTGTGCAACTTATAGGCAGTTGAGACTTGTTTTATGTAAAATATGGTTATCACTTCAGTTCAGTGTGAATCATAATCATTGGAGCTGTCTACATAATGAATCTTATTTACATTGTGTTCGGACTTTGTTGGTTACAATGAGATAATTCATGAAGTGTAGAATTTATTCAGCAAGATCGCACATTCAGAAAATGAATCATAATTGTGAAATCAAAATTGTGAATGTTGATTTAGTGTAATCTTCGAATTGCATAAATAATAATAGTAGTCTACTGTACTGTGCTATTCTGAATTAAGCTATTATGTACTATAAACTACTATAAACAAGAGGATTTGAACATGAGCTGAAGTGACGTCATGTTGCTCCGTCTGTATCTGAATCTTGGGAAATCCCAGGAAATGTGGGAAGTGGATACTAAGACAGTATTAATTACAGAAACGAGGACAGGCAAAGCAGCTCTCACAAAGCAGGACCAGCTCTAGTTTCATAACTGTGGCTGTGTTATTTTGATGAAGGATATGTGTTTGATGAAACAGAAGTTGGATTTGAAAAGAAGGCGCATTAAATCATTACATTTTAACTGTGCAGCTTTAAAGTCTCACATTCCTGAAATGATCCTTTTGTTTCAAAACATCCACAAGTTTGTTGAATGAGGACTTTCCCATAGTTCATTTCAGCAAAAATGTTTGGCAGTCAGAGACTGAATCGAAGTCCTCTACAACAAATTGCATTATTAGAGTGAAGCAGGAACAACCAATCATTTTCAGCCGTTTTCAGTTTCGTTTTTTTGGAGTGCTAAAGTCATCGACCGAAACAGTGATGTTTATGCTGTCTTCACATGCTATCGGAAATTTACTTCCCACATATAAAGTTGTAATTCTAGTATATGAAATTGGAGATATTTTGACATTTAACCTCATAATACTTGTAGCTACCTTAAGCTGACTGTTATAGTTTATTGTATTGTAATAATTTTAGTTTGTGTCATTTTTTATATTTCATCCAACAGCCCAAGCATACATACAGGCCTATAGAATTGTACATAAAACAAATTCATGAGAAAAAAATAATTGAAATAAATCAGCTCCGTTGCAGATTCCAGTGATCAAGGGCTCGTGCAAATAAGCAATGGTGTACATCCAAGGGACCGAGTCAGAGGAAAGTTTGCAAGGGAAGGGCATAACAAATAGGTTTGTGTCCAAAATCGTCCCCTATACCTTTAAATAGGGCACTATTTGAGGGAACAGCCATTTGTAGTAGTGTACCATAGTGGATGTTATAGAGTGCACTCATTTAATCCCACAATGCACCCCAATAACGAGTGTACAATCAACGTCTACAGAATACCACAGCGTAACATCATTACAGGAATACATTTATGTTTTAATTGATTATTAAACTGTTCAATTAAGGTTTATACATAGTTTCCATGACATGACATGCTTGATACTGCTTGCGATCGTAATGCTAAGACATAAACAGATGGTCATAGTTAAGCTCTGGCTATATGGTCCTCTACACAGGTTTTTTATTTGGTGATCTGTGAGTGTGTTTGCTGTTGCGCCGTCTGTAGAAGTGGTCATCTGTCTTAGGAACAGCTAACGGTGTGTGTGTGCTGTGTGTACAGGTCTTTTCCCAGCTGTGCTGAACCTGGCCTCCATGGCAGAGATCAAGGCCAATGCCACGTGTGGAGAAACGGGACCAGAAATGTACTGCAAACTGGTGGAGCACGTACCTGGACGGCCCGTGAACAACCCTCAGTGCAGGACCTGCAACCTGAAGAGTGATTATGATTACGGTACAGAACACACACACACACACACACACACACACACACACACACACACACACACACACACACACACACACACACACACACACACACTGCTCTCATGCTGTGCATAATCTATTTGATATGCTCTAATCAACTGCATTCCTAACTCCTGCACACACGTGATGAGACAACACTGGCACAGTCGCTCGTCTAACACATGTACACTGTGTTCTTCCCTTCACAGGCCTCTTTGAAAGAATAGGAAGTGTGTTTTTAATAGCAACGTCTGATTCATAGACAAAAATGTTCTTTGGAGTCATACTTGAATGAGTCTGCAAAGTTCATTCACAGACCAGACTGAATCGGTGAGGGTGCGTTTCTCAAAAGCAACTATGGTTGCAACTTCCGTCGTGACCAACAGAGTTTAACGGAACTTGCAACTATAGTTGACTAACAATGATTTTGGGAAATGCACCTGACTTAAAACAATCCAAGAACCAATGAGTGAGGATATTACTGATAGGGAGAAAAATACCTTTAATAATGCCAGATAGCAGAAAGAAAATATTCTGGAAATCTTTTGGGCTGATTCTTCAGTTAGAGGAACTTTAATTTTCAGCAGATCTCTGACAACACAAGCCCAACATGACCCTCATCCCACTAAAGTCAATAAGTGATTCCAGTTTTTTGTGCATTTTCAAGAATTGCAAAAGAAATTCAAATATAAACCTAAATCAGTGAATACATCTCTCTTATATGCACATGGGGGAAATGTGTATTTAGGCATAATTTTGGTGGTGGAGAGGCTTGGAAAGGTGAGATGAAGAGATGTGTGGCTGGAAGAGTCGTAGGAATAATATTATTAATTAGTGGTCGTCATTCTTAATCGCGCTCTGAGGATCAAGACCTGATAAATGGAGCAGGAATGACGGCAGAACCCGGAAGACTAATTCGTCGCTGGAGATTTTCCCATTGGGTTTTTTCGATTTATGTCTAAAATGAAGCCTGTGGTAAACCTAACTGGATGATACTGTGATGTTTTGTTCTACAACGTACACTGCACACACTCACACACACCCCAAGTGGTCTTATCTAGTTACTTATTAAAAACGTACGTAACTGCTTCCTAATTCATGTTTCCACTATGGGTGTGTGTAATTTATTAAACAAAATGTCAAAGTATCATCAAGTTATGTTTACCACAGGCTTTATTTTACACATAAATCGAAAATCCCATTATAGAACCTCATAGGAAAATCTCGAAGGAACTAGTGTGGCGAATTAATCTTCTTGGTTCTGATGTCATACCTGCACCAATACACCCCTGTATTCAGGACCAGAGACTAAAAACACAACCAGTTACTGCTTATATCGATGCATTAAAAATATTAAACATAAGCCTTTATGATAAGTGGGCATTGCAAAACCCAGGAACCGTTTTGTCCCACATTGTTAATTGCTTTTCTTAAGATAGCTGAAAGGTGACATTTGTCAGTTTCTTCTCCTTCATAATTAATGAAGAAATGTGTTGAAATCAGGGAAATTCTGCTTTGCATTTTTTTTTAAAGAACTTGTACCTTCAATACATTTGGTTTTGAAGGTACAAACAATGAGTTCATTAAGCAATGGTTATAAGTTGTTAACAATGATTACAAAATATGGAAAATTTAGCAGTGGTGCATGTTGATTCAGAGTTTGAAAAGAATCACTGTCATCATTCCTGCCATTATTATCATCAGACATAATATCAAGCATCTATTGCAAATTATACCAATTTAGTTTAGTATTAAACAGCCACAAGATGTTTGATTAAATGCCACATATAGACCGCATGGCTCAGTACAGAGAACACAGTCTTCAAAGCTGCATGGAAGTAGAGCAGATGGTGTGCTTTAATATTTTAAATTTCTTATTATTTGTAATGTTATTATGAAGCCCTAGAGCATGACATCACATCCCATTGCTAATGTTAGTTTTATGCAGTTTGACATCACGGTCTTTGCTGTTTGAGAAGCCCTCCAAATATGAGTGTCGATAAGAATTTAACCTAATTCAAGTCATTGTCTTAGTATTTTAAAGCAATATTCATGCAATGGAGAAAACTGATTTTATGAGTATCTGCTGTAATCACAATCTAGATGAATGTGTTCCCATTCCTTCTCAAGTTCGTTCTGTGTGAATCTCATCAATGTGATGAACATGTTTAGTCATATTTCACCCCAAAATCAAAAGAATTTTTTCCTGAATATAATTGATGTAAATTTAAATAAAGAATAGTTGTGTTCAAAGGATTCATGATACAGATTTTCTAATGAAATCTAATGAAAATCATCGAGATGAGTGAGAATTACAAACAAACTCAAACGAAATATGAGTAAATGCTGAACTTTCACTTTTGATTATCTAATTTTTTATTGGTCCATACACTCTCAGAAAAATAGGTACAAAAGCTGTCACTGGGACAGTACCCTTCAAAAGGGTTCTAATATGTACCATTTAGGTACCAATATGTACACGTTTGGTACCAATATGTACCCTTGAGGGACTAAAATGCACTCTTTCGGTACAAAGGTGTTCCTTTTGAAAAGGTACCGCCACAGTGACCGCTTTTGTACCTTTTTTTCTGAGAGCATATGTAAAATGTACTTTGATTTTGTGGTGTAATATGAGCCAGACATGTTCTTTGTGAGATTCACCCTTCTGTCTTCCAGTCACCTTCACGAAAGCAGTTATTTCAGGTGTCGCTGTCGTGGTTTCGGATCTGTACAAGCAGTTTGAAAGGTCTTAATAAAGTATGTGTTGAGTTGAGCCATCGCTGCAGGAACGGCTCCAGCGCTGTCATCCACAGCTCACCTCAGCCAGTAATGAGTCAGACGCTCTAATCTGAGCTCTCTTCAAACACACAAGAGTCACCCACACACTCCCAGCCAGAGAGTGATTAATATAACATGTAATTAGAGAAAATTAGAGGAAGAGAGAGAGAGAGAGATGTGACTTAACCAGCGGGGGAGTTCTTTTAAATGAAACCTAGATCTCGCTCATAAATTAGAAAAGAATATATGCAGTCAAATAAATGATTAAGTGGACAACTTTAATCATCTTTGCCTGATTAAGGATCTGGCTGTAAAGAAAGATTGGAGTTTGTCTAATATAGTTTGCTTTCGACAGGCTCTGCACAGAGATAAATGTAAGTATTTCAGCGCTTATAAAACTCATCCCTCATTAGAGCAGATAGCTTTATTTCAAAAGACGGTTTTATTCAACTCCAGTCAGCTGGCGGAGGTAAAAGCCAGCGGAGACACGTTATTAAGCACCGTCGCGTCCTGTCGTGGTTTAATATGAGGTGTTATGGTGCTTTTCTAAAGGACTCGTGTCATGAGGAATCAAATCTCTCTTGATCTCTGCAGATAAAAGAGCTTGATGTACTATGAAAACACAGAAAAATGAAATCCCCCTCACCAGTTCGAAAACACCATTTATTAGAATGGAATTAAATACAAATTCGGTAACACTTTATAATTACTGCATGCTATCATTAGTTATGCATTACTAAACAGTTATCTCATCATTTATAAAGCATTAATAGACAGTAATAAGCAGTTTATAAATACAGCTATAAATGCTTTATTCTTGATTTATAAGCATATCTAATGTGTTTAATAATTGTATTATCATACTTTATTAATGATCAATTTATCATTTCTAAATGAAGTATTGCATTATTTACAAACTAGGTGTTGTCATTAATTAATAAGATCACTTAGTGTGAGTAAATGTAGTAGATTCAGGGAGTTATAAAGCATTTAGTAGTGGTCAGTTCATGTTTGTGAGCTCATCTAAAGTAGGACTAGTTATGCTTTGTAAAGCATTTATAAAGGAGATTTAAAGACTCAGTTTTCTGTTTTTAAGACTCATTAAAAAATCATGTTCAAATGTGAGTATCAAATTGTCACTGTAAAGTGTGTAGTAGATTTCACAAAGAATGAGTGACGCAGAAAAATGAACGAAACAAGGAACAGGTGTGTAACTAATCAGAAATGATGACAACAAACAATGAACAAGAATTCAGGTAACGACTGTGACGTAGTCAAGAAAACCATGACTAGAAACTAAACAGAATAACACAATGAAACTATTACACTAAGACATGATAATAAAACTAATCTTGACCTCACGCTGCAAAAGTCCATCAGAGGCCAGATGGAGGTGGTTCTGGAGAAGGAAGAGGAACTGGAAGCAGACATGATCAAGGAGGGGCTGACAGAAGGGAACATCAAGGTGGAGAAGATGGAGGGAGGAGCCAGGGCTGAGATGGGAGGAGCCATTGCTGAGATGGGAGGAGCCAGGGCTGAGACGGGAGGAGCCAGTGGATGACCCAGAACAGAGCCAATATGAAGGCCCATGGCAGAACTGATGGAGGGAGGAGCCAGGATAGACCAGAACCCAAACAAATGAGGTGAAGTTGTAATAGGAGGAGACCCAGGAGGAACCAAGAAGGAACTAAGGAGACGTAGATTTGAGTGACACTGAAGGCCTGAAGGGCCAAGGTGTGCATGACCGAGGTGGAGGCGTGGGCTTGGCAGATCTGGGCAGAATCAGTGTGACTGAGGATGATGGCAGAACTGAAGGAGCCAGAGCAACAAGGGTGCCCAGCTGAGCCTGAGGGATGACAGACCAGGGTGAAGGCGAGGGAGCGTTGAGCCAAGGTGGAGCCGATGGGTCGGTGAGCCGAGGTGGAGCCGATGGGTCGGTGAGCCGAGGTGGAGCTAAACCAATCCCGATGAAGGAGAATTGGAGCAGGGCAGAGCTGGGCAATGAAGACTTCAAGAAACCAGCAGGGCTTAAGCAGTGGTGACAAAGATTACTTAGAGCTAGGCTTAAGCAGGGACAATGAAGACGACTTGGAACTGAACCAGTAAAGACTGAGAGGTTTTGAAACTGGACTGAACCAGCAGAGATGAAGACGACTTGGGACTGGGCCGAACCAGCAGAGACTGAGAGGCTTTGGGACTGGGCTGAACCAGTAGAGAGGATGACGAATTGGGACTGGAGTGGAGACTGTAGACCATAAAACATTCCATCATCCAGCTCAATATAACTTCAGTGGGGACCCAGCTCGTTTCATGCACCTCAGCGAGTGTGGACAGGGCTCTAAACCATGTCAACGAACTCCACTACTATTCCCTCGATGACGGATGTTATTGCCAGCTGTTCAGACTCTGCGTTGGACTCAGGCTACGGGACGAACATGGCCTCTGGCAATCGCTCTGGCTCTATCTCGTGGCGGGCTTGGGCTCCGAGTCTGCAGTGGGCTCTGGCTGTTGGTGTGTCATGGGCAGGGCTGAAGGCTGGCTGGGCTCTGGGTCTGGAGTGAGGCTTGCGTTATCCTCTTCAGCAAAGCAGACAGTGAATGGAGAGTCGCATTAGACCAGCACCCACTCCACTCCAGGCGTGCCTTCTGGGATAGGGAGTGAGGCACGCCAGATCTAGGGAATCCCTTGTGTGATCCTCAAAGGAGCGATCTCCTTGCTCTAGCAGGAGCAGATGGACACTGTACATTCATGATCTTTCCCTTTTTCCTGTTTAAATCCTTTCTGAGGTTCGGTGTTCTGTCATGGTAGCGTGTCTAGTTGAATCCACAAAGAATTATGCATGACACAGAATGAACTAGTGATAAGGAAACTTTAATGAATATGAGGAAAACTCCAAACATACACTACACTTTAACATAACATTGACGGCACCGAACAGAGAACTGATCTCTGAACAGAGATCTGAGGGCTAATAAATGCAGAGATATATCATTAAGGAAACAGGGAACAGGTGTATAACTAATCAGAAACCACGACAAAAAAACAAAACAATGAACGAGGACTCTGCAATGACTGTGACAAACAAATAAACCTTCCTCATAAGCCTGATGGATTAGTTTTTTTACTATCACATCTTAGTTTAATAGTTTCAGTGTCTTGTTTTATTTAGCTTCTAGTCATGGTTTTCTTTATCTCTCCATCATCATTGTATTGCATTGCATTATGTTTTAAAACAATTGAACTTTGATTATAAAACTAAGCATTTAAATATAATCTTACTAAGACATATTATTGGCAGATATTGATATTTATATGCATTTTATGTAAGTATCTGCTATACTGTAATAAAGATTGCATTGATTTACATTACAAGAATATCAGCATCTGCACCAAATTGCATGTTGTTGTTTGGGCCTAAAAACTGAATAAAACTGAGCTGTTTTTTCCCCATATTCTCACAATATAAGACTATATGAGTCATACAAGCCTTAACAAAAAAAAAACACATATACCAACTTAAAAAAAAATTATAATTTAATATTTTGTCTAAAGGTTTCTGATGATGTTTTCATATATCAAGCTTTACAGTGTTAAAGTAGAGCTCACTGGTTCAAATTCGGCCTTGTCACATCCACTTTTCCGACTGGTTTTGACTGTCCTATAAATTCAAGATGAAAAAGCCTATAAACAAAGATGAAGGAGGAGTGTTCTCACATGACTGTTTTTTCATGTGTGTAGAGCGGCATCCCATCGAGTACGCTATCGACGGCACTAACAGATGGTGGCAGAGCCCGAGCATCATGAACGGGATGGACTACCATTACGTCACTGTGACTCTGGACCTGCAGCAGGTAAACGACAACAACAGCCCTGACTCTCAGGACAACAGCCAATCAGAATAGATCTCTGGCTTTCTCCAAGCATTCCATACAGCCACAGGTCAATGTGCATATTCAAATGCTCGAGCTCTTCATTGCATGATGGATTCTGATTGGCTGTCAACGTTTTTATTATTCATCAGCTGAGGAAAAAAAATCATTCTGAAAGTGATTCCAATGGTATTACTCCTCTGTGTCGTTATCATTATAGTTGTAATGTGGACTCGTTATTCTCACAGAATTTGAATAGTTTTTAAAACTTTAGTTATAGTTTTCATCTTTGGTGTGAACAGGCCTGCAACGTTTTAGCCTGAAACGCTATTTAAAGATGAATATCTAAAATATGAAGGCATTTATAAAAAATTCTCAAAGCCATAGTTGAAAATTCTATCATAATTTCAGAGGTTTATTCCCACACTGTTCCTCCTTCTGCAGAACAATAGAGAATTGTTTTAAGACTCGTACCAGACACTCTTTTCCATGCAATTACTATGAATGGGTTCTGGAGATTCATAATACACACAAAACCATAACCAACTATCATAAAAGGTGTCTATGCAAAGTACTATAGATTACAGTCTAGTTGGTTGAATTCTTTTTTATTTTTAATGCTAATCAGGAATGAAACGGTCCCCTGCTCTGTCGTGAGGCGCTGCAGTCTTGAAAAGCATCTCTATTCACTCACTCGTCGCCTCTGTTCTTCTTCTCCCGCTCGAGATGTGTGTGTGTGTGTGTGTGTGTGTGTGTGTGTGTGTGTGCAGAAGCAGTGGCAGGTTAACTCTGGCAGAACAGTGAGATGCAGTGCAGTTGAATGGCTCGCTGTAGTGTGTGGGCAGAATGCTCCCATCAGCCCTTATTAGATGCTGATCTGAGGCCAGCGCGAGCACCGCCGCCCAACCGCAGGAAATTACACAAACACCTACACACACGCAATTAAAGCAGTCAGCAGATGACACCGGGTGCAGGCCGGTCAGAATGAGGAGCGACGTGCAAATTAATAGATGGGAGGCAAAATGATATACTGTAAATAAAAAGTAGAAGTGATGGGAAGTAAGGAGCACCGAGAATTATTAAAGGATTTAACGGTTTGAAGCATGATTGTGTAGGATTCATGTTAGATAGGATCATAGATGCATCGTTTTACTGTATTTTTCATCAGAGACTTTCAAAAACATAAAAACAAATCTGACTGACCCCAAAGTTTCTAACGATTGTGTATGATATGGAGCTTGATAGCCCCAGTTCTCAGTCATTTTCATTATATGGAAAAATGTGGCAAATAATTTTCACCTAAAAAATTAAGGAAGAAAGTCATACTCTATTTCAAACAGCATGAGGGTGATAAATAATGACAGAATGTTCATTTGAGGGTGAACTATCTCTTTAATTCCTGCATTGTTCTTCTTTCCTGAAGAATATGACAATGAGTGCAACACGGTACGGTGACAGAGAGAGAGAGAGAGAGAGAGAGAGAGAGAGAGAGAGAGAGAGAGAAAGGTGGTGCCAAGATAGAAGACAAATGAGTGTGACAGGGTTTGAGTATTCATTAGAGGGGCTGTAGAGGACATTTAGAGTTAATAAATCAGACGAGAGGGTGTGTAATTACTGACGGCAATCACACATACAGCATCGGGCCACGACTGCCATCTTACCATCACTCACTCCCTGACAACCTGTCGTCACAATGACAAACGTGCACTAACACATTACAGTCTCCCATTCAGCACTGGAGCAAACGCGTCTGAACTGAGGAAACTGATTCAATTGAATTAAGCGGTTATTTATAAACAGCAGGCTGATATGCACACGCTGTTCCACTCCTTTATGTGCAATATGTTTTAGATGTGTTGTGCACAGCACACATGCATTTCATCATTGGAAGAGTCCGCTTGAACTGCACATGTGCGGATGTTCCACATTTTCTAGCCTTTACAAATTTGCACATGTTGTTTTTCAGGCTCCAGTCTAATGATTGTGCATGTGCTTCTGTGTGTGTGTGTGTGTGTGTGTGTGTGTGGATGTGTGTGTGTGTGTGTGTGTGATGTCCAATCACTGCAGATGTTCACCTGACCTCAATACTCTTTAGAAATGTGAATAATCACACTAAAGCCCTGCACAAACACATACACATGTGCAAACACACGCACACATGCGCTGAATGACTTTTTACCATTTTATGAGCACATTTTACAGAAAATCAGACTGTTCATTGAAATTCCTGTTGGATGTGCATGTTGAGGAACAGTAAGAAAAAGGTTCAGAGTTTATTGAAGGGTCCCCTGCACATCTTGCTTGATAATTGAGTGATTGTTTTTAGGCAACAACAAAAAATCCATATTAAAAAATGCTAAATTTAAAAGCAAAATGTTGTTTACAGATTGGTCTGTGAATCATTAAAATATTTTCTGGATAAATTTCCCACAGTAAAAAGAACAAATGGAGAAAATAAAATCCCCCAAGTTAAACAAATGCTGAAATGGTAAAAGAATACAAAACAGTATCCAGATGTTTGGATGTCTCATTTGGTTCAATTATCAGGAAGAGGAAATCCAACCACCTACACTGCTTTGAAAACACATTTGCCCAGATTTCTCTACAAAAACTGCAGTGAGATTTGAGAGAAAACCCACAAAAAAGCCAATGATCACTTTAAAGGAGCTACAGAGATGCTGACAATAAACATGGCCTCTGGAGCTCTGCACAAAACACCAAAACTACCTTATAAAAGCAGAAGGCGTAACTGTGACCGTTCCTGTGTGCTTACATGAGTTTAAAGGGGTGGTATAATGCCCTTTTCACAAGATGTAAAATAAGTTTCTGATGTCCCCAGAGTGTGTGTGTGAAGTTTTAGCTCAAAATACCCCACAGATATTTTTATATAGCATGTTAAAGTTGTCACTTTTTGAGGGTGAGCAAAAACAATCCGTTTTGTGTCTGTTCCTTTAAATGCAAATGAGCTGCTGCTCCCGGCACAGGGGGCGGAGCCTCTAGAGCTTGTATGTGTGTGTAACTTTTAGCCTTTTATGTTCAAACCGGACTCAGACAATGATGGAGAGACTCGAGAAGAAGTGACAACATGTAGAAGCAACAGGACATTTCTGAATGGTTAGTTGGTGAATTTATGAAGCTGATGTGGAGTTATCTTCTAGTCATTGATTAGCATATTCTGTCTTGATAATCAATAAATCATGTTCAGGGGGCGGGGTTTATGTACATTTTAGGGTTGGTGATGTCACTAACTCAGGAGGAATGTGGTGTAGTCTCTACCAGCCGTTTGTTGTAGATCTTAAAAAGTAATTTCTTTAAAAGCAAATATCTCCCTTTGCTCTGAACTTTGAGCGTTGTAACTTTGCAGATGTTGTTTATGCTCAAACAGCAACATTACACACTAACTAAAGTTAGAAAAGTCAAATCATATTCAACCACCCCTTTAAGACTGACATGTCATTGTCAAACTATCCACCTTATTGAACTGACCACTACTAAATGCTTTATAACTCCCTGAATCTACTACATTTACTCACACTCTCTAAGTGATCTTATTAATCAATGACAACACCAAGTTTAGTAAATAATGGTAAATAATGTAACTGGTTTGCAAATAATGCAATACTTCATTTAGATATGTATATATGTATATAAGTATGGAAATACAATTATTAAACACATTATATGCTTATAAATCAAGAATAAAGCATTTATAGCTGTATTTATAAACTGCTTATTAATGTCTATTAATGCTTTATAAATTATGAATTAACTGTTTACTAATGCTCAACTAATGATTTAAAAGCTGTTATCTGGAGCAGATGATGTTTACTTTCACGGCTTCTCTCTTTCTCTGGCAAGGCCAGCATACTATGGTATTTTATGCTCAATTATTGTTCATCATCATTCCTAAATCATGGACAACTGACAAGCACACGTCTGGAGGAGCAGGTGTTCTCTCCTCAGCTCTCAGGGATGACACTCAACTAAACTAATCAAGCTACATTTTACTTCGTATGGAAAATATTTATTCGTTGAAAAGTGCAGTTGTCTCAAACCACATCCCGATTCTATCAGAAAACAAAAACATATATATATATATTTATAAATGAGGACATCCCCAAATGGATGTTTTGGGAGTCTTAGTCAGCTTTAGCTTACTTTCGAATTTGTCCCAAAAATATGGTTTAGAAGGGACACACACACACACACACACACACACACACACACACACACACGTCTGGTTCACTATCTTTGTGGGGACTCTCCATAGACGTAATGGTTTTTATACCGTACAAACTGTACATTCTATCCCCTTACACTGCCCCTGCCCCTCAACCTACCCATCACAGGAAACATTCTGCATTTTTACTTTCTCAAAACAACTCATCCTGTGTGATTTATAAGCCTTTTGAAAAGTGGGGACCGCTGGCTGGTCCCCACAATGTAGGTGATATCAGGTTTTACTATTCTTATGGGGACATTGGGTCCCCACAATGTAATATAAACAAGGGCACACACACACACACACACACACACACACACACACACAGGCGCACATATCTTTGTGGGGACTCTCCATAGACGTAATGGTTTTTATACAGTACAAACTGTATATTCTGTCCCCTTACACTAACCCTACCCCTAAACCTACCCATCACAGAAAACTTTCTGCATTTTTACATTTTCAAAAAAATATCATTTAGTATGTTTATTAACCCATTTCCCTCATGGGGACCGCTGGCTGGTCCCCACAATGGAGGTGATCTCAGGTTTTACTAGCCTTGTGGGGCCATTTGGTTCCCACAATGTAATATAAACAAAACACACACACACACACACACACACACACACACACACACACACACACACACACACACACACACACACACACACACACACACTCTCTAAAGCCTGTTTTATACTTCTGCGTCGCTGTCCGCGTTGACGCACAATTACACTTGCAGAGGGAGCGTGTGAAACCCGAGGGAGGGGTTCTAGCAGACCAATCACAGCGCTTGTGTCCGCGTAGAGTTGACGCGTTGTTACATTTTTGGAGAGGTGCACGTCAGGGTACGCCGAAGGGTACGCGCGCTACACACAGCCTACGCCGTAGCTACGGTGTTAGTTCGACGCAGAAGTATAAAACAGGCTTAACACACACGACACACTCTAACACTACATGCACTCCAGAATTCCAAAATGTGCATCCCTAGTTCAAAGTTTTGAAATAAAAAAATATATATATAAAAAAATTGAATGGAAAGAAATTAGGAAATATTATTATTATTATTTAATTTTTCTAATTGAAATTTGTTCAGTCAAATGATTCGACATAATGCTGGATTCAGTATGATATCAGGAAAATTAGACAATGGCAAAACAACATGTTCACTCCCGAGTGTTTACCCTTCTGGCTTTCCCGTTATTAAACATTTGCTGGAGTTTGTTCATCTGAACTGAAAGTTATTGAAGCCTCTGAGAATAATCTTTGACAGAAGAGATGTGACACGCAGAGAATCCGCTGTCATCTGTGTGTGAGAGAGAAAGAGTGAGGAGGAAATATCTGTGTGTGTGTGTGTGTGTGTGTGTGTGTGTATGTGTGTGTGTGTAGGAAGCAAGGTCTTGAGGCCAGCACACACAGTCAGATAAGGGAGTCACATCTGTTTGAGTCGTGCCATTTCTGACAGGTTGTGGGTTATGACGTGTTTTTTATAGCTCTTCTTCTCTGTCACACACTGCAGGGATGGTTGTTTGTCTCCTATGAAATCTGTGGCCTTTGCTCGTGAGAACCGCTACGGTAAATGAACACCTGAGGGCAGCGGCTGATGCTGTCTTCATGAACACTGTCCACACTCACTCACACACGCGCATGCGCGCACACACACGCACACGCACGCACACACACACTATATGTGACGATAGGCAACAATACATTGTATGTGTCAAAATTATCGATTTTTCTTTTATGCCAAAAATCATTAGGATATTAAGTAAAGATCATGTTCCATGAAGATATTTTGTAAATTTCCTACCGTAAAGATATAAAACATGTATTTTTGTGAGTGAATGCATCAAAATCGCGAACATAATGCACAACTTTAAAGGCGATTTTCTCAATGTTTGGATTTTTTTGCACCATCAGATTCCAGATTTTCAATAGTTGTATCTCGGCCAAATATTATCATATCCTAACAAACCACACATCAATGGGAAGTTTATTTATTCAGCTTTCAGATGATGTATAAATCTCAATTTCAGAAAATTGACCCATGTGACTGGTTTTGTGGTCCAGGGTCACATGTGTATATGTTAGTGCGTGTTGAGTTACAGTGTGTATAAAGTGTACACACACACACACACACACACACACACGTGTTACTGGCGTGGCCTTCAGTTCTCTGTGTCTTTCATAGTTGAGTCAGATGATTGTGCTGTTCAGACGTCCTTGATTCGCTCCTGCTCACCTCTCTCTGAACACAACACACAAAACAGCATTGTGAACCAGCGTCCAGAGCTTCACTGCGAGAGACGTAACATAAGCCTGTTATCTGCTGGAGATGAAAGAGTGTGTGTGTTCCTCATGGGACAGTGTTAGCTAAAATGGTAACAGAAATGAATAGAGACTTCAGCCTAGCTTCTCTTCCCCCCGTGTCTCATGTTTTCTTTTTATTCAGGTCAGCTCTTTAGGTAAGCTGAAATGTCACTGCGCCCTGAAGCTTTCTGAAGGCCGCCGAGAACCTGTCAGGGACTGCGTTTTACGTGTCACACCGCGAGTGTGTGTGTGTGTGTGTGTGTGTGTGTGTGTGTGTGTGTGTGTGTGTGTGTGCATATGTGCCTTGAGTCTTTTGCTGCTGAATAAAAGACTGTGAAATCATGGGAATCAAGTTTTCATTTCTTTCTCAGATCTTCTCTTTCATTTCTGTTCTCCTGTTTGAAGTTCATCCATTATGAGTCTGTTGCCAGCTTCATCACATATCATATAGTCCAGTCATTTTAAGCCAAAATGGGGGTCAACCTTGAACAAATTGCAACAGAAGCAAACTCAACTGATTGTGTATCCTCAATATGTCCTGAGTGAGGAAAAAAAGTCCAGAAGAATCCCATTTGGGGAAATTTTAGAAAAAGACCCAAATATAGTCTATTCATACGCCTATTCATTCTTCTTACGTGAATAGGGTAAAAATTTTAACCTTTAGATATCACCATGAAAATTACTGAGTTGATTACTTACATCAAGACAAACAAAAAATGCATTACAAGTTTTTTGAAATTGTTTGTTAACATGGACAAACAGTGCATAATCTAATTACGTATGTGCTACTTTGCATAAATACCCAATGTTAAAATTTGTACTCTATTCACGTAAGAGAAAGAATGAATAGGCGTATGAATAGACTATATTTGGGTCTTTTTTTAAACTTTCCCCTAATGGGATTCTTCTAGGCTTTTTTTTTCCTTACTCAGGACATATTGAGGATACAAAATCAGTTGAGTTTGCTTCTGTTGCATTTTGTTCAACCTTTTTTCATAAAATGACTGGACTAATAGTTATGTTTGTGTAATGGTGTTTTGTGTTTGATGGTAATTATTAGAAATCTTTCAGAAACATTTCTGATTATTATCAATGTTGAAAGGATTCAGATTCTGTGTGTTCATGTTTGCTGTTCCACGTTCTCCTCTCACACACAGGTTTTCCAGATCGCTTACGTGATCCTAAAGGCTGCAAACTCGCCTCGGCCTGGAAACTGGATTCTGGAACGTTCTCTGGACGGTGAAACGTTCATGCCGTGGCAGTATTACGCTATTACAGACACCGAGTGCATCACACGCTTCAACATCAACCCCAAAACAGGCCCGCCGTCCTACACACACGATGAGGAGGTCATCTGTACCTCCTTCTACTCTAAGATCCATCCTCTGGAGAACGGCGAGGTGAGAAACACCTGGACTCAAGGGTCAAGAAACTTAAGTGGCGTAATAAGAAGGTTTTAATGCCATGATTGACTTCTGAAGGAGTCATATCCTTTACTGTTTTATAATTTGACTTTTTTTCTTTAAATTCATTATTATGTTAATTGAGGTTTAGATTTCCATTCCCATTTTACTATGAATTAGACAAAAAGAGCACACATCCAGCAGGCAGAAAGCTCAAAGTGCTCAAAGGCCCCCTGAAATCAAAATTTTAGTTTTTTAGATTTTAGTGTGAATATATTCCTTAAGGTTATGAATAAGCTGGTGTGTTCCAAAACAATGACACAACTCACATTTAGGAGATATAAGCGTTCAAAACTTACAATCACTTCCGCTAAAATGGATCAGGGATTTTTATGACATCACCGCTTCTCATCACATCTTCTGTCCAATCAAATGCTCTCTAGAACCTAAAGCTCCGCCCCCTCTGCTATAAACACCACCTGGACAAAGGGACCGTTGACACATCACAGAGCAATATGTGTTGGAGTGTGTGTTCGGTTGCTCAAACGCTCGAGTTTTATTCCGTTTTCCAACTGTACGTTGGTTATGAATGAAATGGCTGTGATTTATTCACTCCTCTACTATTGAATCCAGCGTATCATCAGCACTCGGATTCGCTTCCATGTCGCTGTCAAGTACGACTCGCAGTCTGTGAGGGAAACTAGACGCTATTGGCTATTTGAAAAGGGGGAGGAGCCATTTGATATGTCCCGCCTTCGCCTCCTGTTTCAGTGGAAATTACGTCAACGCATCAAACAAAGCAAGGCACTTCAGTGGGACTTTAATACTGTTCTTTGCACACAAGTTTCAGTAATTTACGGCAGTGACAACCGCATTAACAAAGATTCTGCAGTGTGTACTGAACCAAAGTTAACAACTAGTTGTTAATGACGTACAACGAGAGATATGAGAGATGGGCAGAAAACACTGGCAAAAGGGTAATCCAATAAAAGGGCAGAGAATCACAAAAAAAAAAAAAAACAAGACAGGAAACCAGGATAACACTCAGAAATGCAGTGTAACAACATTGAAGACTTTGCAAAGTAAGAATGAATACACAGTGCTTCAATAGGCAAGAGTAACGAGATAATAACACACAGGTGGAAGTAATCAGAACATGATTAGTCCATGCAATGGGTTATGGGAAATGTAGTTTATGGTGAGATAAAGCAGATGGAAGGAGCGCCCTCTGGTGGAGATCATGGGCACTCCAGCTGGATCTCTCATCTGTGTGTGCGCTGCAAGAAATCACAGGGAAAGCGGGACGAGCCCTGACTCATTCGTGTTGCAAGATCTTGCAAGTATATCAGCCAACAAGAACAAACAAAATAAATATAAATCCTTTATGCTACGGAAATATCGTGACCTGCTCACTTTAATAACTTCATAAACTTCTGCATGAGCCAAGCTTAAACAAGTCAAGTCAAGTCACCTTTATTTATAAAGCACTTTATACAGTACAGTTTGTTTCAAAGCAGCTTTACAGCGATAAGGAGAATGATTCAAAAATGCAAAAGACAGTAGTCTCATTGTTCAGCTGAAGTCAATTCAGTGTTGATTCATTTCCACTGTAAAGACCATCAATTATTAAATGAGTTCATTTCATCCACAAAGCAGTTCTGCAGAAAACAGTGTTGTCATCATCCAGCTCAGTTCAGTTCTCGTCTAATAGTGCAGTCCAATCAATAATATTGAAACAAAAACCACCAAAACGCTTAGAATAAATGGACATGGCAAGAGTCTTTTGTTGCTGAAAAACTACTTTGGTCAGAAGAGCAGAGACCAAACACATGAGACGGCTGAATGTTGCTATGGTTACCATGGTGTCAATCATCATGGGATTGGTGGAATGATAATTCAATGACGTATTTAAATGCGGCTGTCACTCCTGAAGCTTTGCAGTGTGAACATGGCCAATATATACACATGTAGTGCCATAATGATGTCAACAATAGAGCAAAAACCAAGCAACTAAACTAAACTGAGAGAGAAAACATCAGCGTAACTACAGAAATACCCAGTTCAAATAACAAACACCTTAATGCAACAAATTATGGCAATCCAAACAAAATATCACATAAGAATGATTAAAGCCATTATAAATCATTCAAGAAAAGGATGAATGTTAAACTCTCCATTAAGACCATTAGGTGATACTGTGTACAAAGTAGAAATCCAATAAGTTTCACATTTTAAAAGCAAATTGTTTATATGACCCACTATTCGTTGCCATTTTTGCATCTTTTCTGACCTTGTGTTATAAATGGCTAATCTCATGATTACTCTGTTTGATTGCATGAGTAATCTGATCATACATTATTCCATTTTTTACCTAACTACTTACAGAATAAATAATTGGACGTAAAATTTTTGAAATTAATAGAAATTATTTCGCTACAATGTACACACATGAGTTTGGAATGTCATGAGGGAGAGTGAATGATGGCAGAGTTGTGCTTTATGGGCTTTGTACTTTAACTTTGTCTTTAAATGCATTTCAGTGTATGCGACAGAAAACCTCTCAGAGTCTCGCTCGACTGCATCTTAAGTTACCTCGTTAGTTGTAATTCTTAATTAGAGAAAATAGACAAGAGAAAAATATAATCGCACACACACACACACACACACACTCCGGTGTCCCTCTCATTCAGAGCCCACACAAACGCAAACATACATAATTCTACACGTTTTTGGTTTTGTATAAAATATTTGCTGTATCTGTTTAAATGAGTGTGTGTAACACAATAATAACACATACACTCATTTCAACAGATATCAGAGCAAATTTACACCAAAAACATGTAGAATTGCATTGATACTGCTGCTAACTTTAGCTAGCTCGTCCAACAGCAGGCTGACATGAACACCCACATGATAGATGAGATGGAAGTTCTCCTACAGCAGCAGTTTTAATGTGTGTGTGTGTGTGTGTGTGTGTGTGTGTGTGTGTGTGTGTGTGTGTGTGTGTGTGTGTGTGTGTGTGTGTGTGTGTGTGTGTGTGTGTGTGTGTGTGTGTGATGAAAGTCAGATTTACAGCTGTCAGATCATAGGACTATATTGAACTGTATTGCGTGTGTGTGTGTGTGTGTGTGTGTGTGTGTGTGTGTGTGCCATACTAATGAGGGAGGTGGGTGGGGAGATCAAGCCTGGGCTCAAATGTCGCTCTATCTTCTTTAAAAACAGACATCATAAACTCACACAGCACTAATTAGCACACATCATTAACCCAAGAAAAACAGCCCAGTACACACACACACACACACACACACACACGCACACGCACACGCACACGCACACGCACACGCACACACACACACACACACACACACACACACATTACATCACATCCTTGAGCTGCATTGGCAACAACACTATGGTTGTCAATAGATTGCATTAATAATTGTGTTTCTTGGTTTGTGTTCTGTGACCCCTCTGATGGTCTCTGGTCATTCTACATTTAGAAAAAATGTACTTTTTCGGAAAGCTACAAAATTTGGTGAAATTTGTGGCACGTGCAATATGAACACACAGATTGGACCGGGTTAGAAAAGACTAAATGATCTTAAAATAGTCTCATACATTCTCACATCATATATGCATTACACACACACATATATACTGTATATGTAGATATATGTACCTGTAACTATAGTGTTGTTGTCTATTTTTATCCCCACCAACAAAGAAACAGGGTTAACTGTTGCACTACCACAGTTGGGAAAATGATTCAAGGACTCACTGATAAATGAATGCTTGTTTTCTTTCAGATTCACACCTCACTAATAAACGGCCGTCCCAGTGCGGATGATCCATCGCCCATGTTGCTCAACTTCACCTCGGCACGCTACATCCGCCTGCAGTTCCAGAGGATTCGCACCCTAAACGCTGACCTCATGACCCTCGCCGTCAATGACCCCGGAGACATCGACCTCATCGTCAGCAGACGGGTGTGTGTGTGTGTGTGTGTGTGTGTGTGTTTCTATAGGGACTAGTGCAATGCTTTGACACCAGAGAGAATGTGCCACACGTGTGTATGTCGTCGCACTGTGCCATTCATACGCCATCTGTGTGTGTGTGGATGGTTGAAGCTAATGCTGCCCGGGCCGCCTCGTCCATTACGAGCCTCTCCTCCTCAGACAGATGGGTTTTAATTAAAATCACACAGTAATTAACAAATCGGCCCGCTCTTTCCCTCAAAGACGCCATATCACACGCCTCCACCCGCCCACTTCCTCCTACAAACTCATTAACTCGCTGATTGACCCGTTTCCATCAAAGAAGAGTTGCGTTATGAAACGCAGGATTATGTTTCTCACGTGCATTGAGCAATTTGGATAAATGTACCCAAATTATTTCATTCAAAGAGTCTTTTTGTAGTCTGGGAGGCATAAGATGGCGAATTTAAAGGATAATTTGAAGGTGATGTGTGTCATTCCTGTATGTGTAAAGTGTAGTGCGAGGTTAGCTCACCCAAAATGAAAAATTTTTCATCAATTGCTCACCTCATATCGTTCCAAACCCGTAAGAAATTTGTTCATCTTCAAAGCACAAATGAAGATATTTTCGATCAAATCTGAGAGATTTCTGTCCTTCCCTTAACAGTCCACACAACTACCACTATACGCCTCAAAAGGTTCATACAATGTAATCCTTTTATTTTTAATATTTGGCATGTTTGTGTGCTGCTGCGCGTCCCTGTGTGTGTAATAAGCAGAGTGCACATGCGTTGTGGACCCGCCTATAGGCGCACATTACTAACGCGCTCTTTAGCAAAGAAAAAAATATTGCGCTATTGACTTTAGAGCAGGTTGCAGTTGGTCAATGTCTCAGTCTATTACAGTTCCTCAAAATAGCAATGCACCATCAGTGCGCCAGAACACACTCGTTCTCAGACCAGCAGCTCATGGACCCACAGATGGGCGCAAATGCATTTGCAATTTAAATAACGTGGCGCAGGACGTGAAACTGCGTCAGGCTGAAACTAGCAAAACACTTTGCGCCGGGTTTTATTGCGTCGGGTGTATGATAGGGCCCAAAGGGTAAAATATCCGTCACATGACTAAACATCATCTTGTCATCGTTTTCAAATACCTCCGTTTTCACAGTCCGCACTACAGCACGAAAACGCCATTTCGTATCCACTTGGGAGATGCAAAAAGTGTTGTCTTCATTGATGCAAAAACAGAAAAAAAAGATGTGTTTTCGAACAAAAACATGTTAGTGTGGACAAGGTCTTAGCTTTACATTCTCTTTATGAACTTTTGAAGCATGGACTGTCAGTGGAGGGACAGAAATCTCTTAGATTTCATTAAAATATCTTCATCGGTGTTTCGAAGATGAACGAAAGTCTTACGGGTTTGGAACAACATGAAGGTGAGTAAATGATGACAGAATTTTCCTTTTTGGGCGAACTATTCCTTTAACACTGTGACTCTGTGGTACTTTCAAACCACTGATCTGTTTGTTTGAGCTTCACAACCAACTCCATACAATGGTGATGCAGTCAGTACCTTTAAAGGGTGTAGTATTGTGCATCATAAAATAGTGGCATGTTTACCACATACCACAGACCCCCTAGCATCAGCATCTAGATCAATTCATTATTTAGAATAATATATTAAAAATATGGCAGTTTTTTTTTTTTGGTTTACTTCACAAACTCCTCTACTTTTGTTGCGTGAAGGGTTATGGGAATTTTAGCTGAAAAAGCATTGGGTTTAACTTTCTGGGCCCTATCTCGCACCCAGCGCAATTGACTTTGTACACCGACGCATGTGCCATTCCTATTTTGCACCCGACGCACAGCGGACTTTTCCCTTCGCAGACGCACGTCGGTAAATTAGGGAATGAACTTGCGCTCCTGGGGCCGTGTTCCGGCACAAACGTTCCCTGGTGCTATTTTGCAGTTTCAGAAAACAATTCCGCCACTGACCAGGAGAAACCTCGTCTAAAGTCAGTGGCGCGTTGCGCATGTTATTCAGAGGCTATTTTAAGGGCGCATGCTTGGCCATAATGTAGCGTGTGCACAACGCGCATACACTTTGATTCTCTCATCTACACACAGACGCAGCAGTTTTCATTTTTGCAAATCATACATTATTACAAGGAAAATATTACCACACGAGGGAAATCATTGTGGTATCCATGAAGATGTGAACAAATAGGCATAAATCTAGCTTACACATTTACCCAAATTATCATACGCCTGTTTAACCGAAGCTAATTTGGGTGTGTTTCTCCATCCCCAATGTCACTTCTCTGTGTTTTACGGCCCTGACGAGAACGTCGGTCTCCTCGGCTGTGAACCGCTCCTGGCAAATCCGCCATTATAATAGCCATCCGCCATGGAACAAGCGTGCCTGCTCTTAAAGGGAATGTGAGATGACGCTCTGATTGGTTTATTTCACGTTACGCCCAAACCACACCTATGAGTAATGAAGCGACTTCAGACCAACACATTTTAGATTTGTGTCGGGCGCAAGAGTCATTTATCCCGCCGGTATAATAGCAACAGCACCCGAGATCCGCCCACAAATTTACTTGCGTTTCGCGTTTGATACTTGCGTTTCAGATCGTTAGAATAGGGCCCATAGACACTTTGCTTGAACGATTCTTCCTCAGAACTTCTCAGTCCAGACCAGGTCATACAGTACATCTGCAGAAGGTTTGCCAAGTATAACGGAAATTAAACCATCTGCAAAAGTGCTGTGCTTCTATATACATGTGTACATCTTCTTTTACGATCCAGAGAGCTGATAAACTGGGATGGAGTCATTTCTGTTTGTGTTACTGTAGAGTTTGAGTTCAAATATGACTGTGATGCTTTTGTTTTCCAGTATTACTACTCCATTAAGGATATATCAGTAGGAGGCATGTGCATCTGTTATGGTCACGCTAAGGCCTGCCCTCTCAACACAGACACCAAGGTTTGTCATCTAAAGCTAAAGAATTATTATCCTAAAATTCCTGTGTGCACTTTTAATTAGGTTCTAATTAAGTTGTTAATTAGAGACGAATCACCTTTGGCCTTTATGAAGCATGCACTCACAGCAGTTTTAAAAAAAATAGTTGCTTTTGTGCCTGATATGAACATAATGTTGTATTTTGTGGTGTGTGTCATCATATTTGTCTTCTAACTTCACTATCGTCAAAACGTCAATAAAGGTTTAGTTTTTTCTTTACAGCGCCACAAAATGTCTAGCACATTTTCAGATGACTTTATCAAAATAAACAAGTTTGACAAATATAGATTAAATAATAAATGCTTTTGTAGGTATCATTTTAAACACTGGCCATCTGTTTTTGGAAATATTCAGTGTAACTCCCAATTAAAGTTGAGTTTTAATTGGAGAGGCATTCTCAGTGCCTTCTGAATGGCACACAGCTGGTTTGATTGACTGTTTGATTTCAATGTCAGAAATTTAGCTGTGAGTGTGAACACAACACGTGTGGGGAGAGCTGTGACCGCTGTTGCCCTGGTTACAACCAGAAACCCTGGATGGCGGGAACCTTCCTCACGCGCCACGTCTGTGAAAGTAAGAGGCCTCAACAATGTCCCGCTGAACTGAGCATGCTGGATTACTGATCATTTATGCCTGACTTTAGGTGTGTTCTATAAACATGAGGAACATCAGTTCATGTTATATTGCGTCATATTCACATCATAGTTACACTATGTAAAAGTTAATGCATAGTAATTACAATTATGCAACAGTTTTGGGTCTTTTTCAAGAGACACAGTGAAGTCATTGAATCATTCACTCAACCGATTTGTTAAAAAACATTCGGGAACAAAACACTGCTACTGTGGCTGTGTCTGAGTTTGGCATCATTTTTAGAAATTGACAAATTAATCACAACATTGTGTCTAATATATAAGTTACTCAACTGAACATATTACATTAAAGCAACATCACTCAAACTTCTTGTTACTCCAGTAACTTCTCAGAAATGGCCCAGGTTGCTGCTTGTTTTCGCAGGATATTCCTGAATTATTGAGAGATTTGGACATCTCTTCTGGACTAGAAATGGCCTATTCTGAATGTATAGTGTAAGAAAGAAGTTTCATGCATTAGAGGGACACTTCTCAATGTCCTGATTTTATCAGCATGTGTGTGATTACTTCAGTACACAACCTTTCATTAACACATTTCTTATTATATTGAGAAATTTCCCATATAGTATACATTGACTGGAAGTTACTGTGCATATGTGTCTGCTAAATGAGTAAACGTCATTTCAAGCAAAATAACTTGCAATATTGTGGTGGAAAAATTACTCTGTATTAGCTTCTCATTTCTTATTCTTGCAGTGGTGCTGTTGGTGTGATTATTAACACACATGGTACCAACATTCAACTCTTCCTCATGTGGTATTGCAGTATTTTAGCTGTATATTCATTTGTCAGGAGGAGCAGGTTGTTAAACTGTACTGCTTTTCTTATGTTGTATCATTGTGTGATGTGTTTATTTGCCAGAGTGTAACTGCCACGGTAAATCAGAGGAGTGCTATTACAATCAGACTGTGGCCGATGCTAAGCTGAGTCTGAACAGTAATGGAGCGTACGAGGGGGGCGGAGTCTGCCTTGGTTGCTCTGACAACACAGGAGGAATTAACTGTCAATCATGCGTAGACGGATACTACAGACCAAGTGGGGTGAGTTTTCTCTTGTTCTTGTCTCAGAAATGGTTTGGTCCATATTGTTCATATGCTACTTCTGAAATCAACCTTTTCAGGGGGGAAACAATGTGAAATTGACCGTGTGCTAAGCCCCACCTCTTTAATTTGTGTTTCTAACTATGTTGAGCTTTCCTACACTATGGAGGACGTTTTTTATTCCTACACATAAAAAAATGCTGGATTGTTTCCATGTTTGGGTTAAATATGGACAATAGGGGTGTGACGAGTACATAGGGGATTATCACGCTTCCGGGTTTCATCTCTTGACCAGTGTTTCAACTGCGGAAATATAGCAATAAAACAGCTTGAGAATAATATCTTACATAGCATTACACTCACCTCAGGCTTTTAGTGTGGACAGCAGGTTAGTTCACTAGAGAAATTAGAACACTAGAGAGAAGCACATTATATTTACTTAACCTGCTACAAATGTCTTGATTATTTAATGAATGTTTAAATTTGTCATGAAAACAAGTTATGACAGCCACTGTGTAAATTATTCTATTGCAAAAATTAATTGGAGTAGAAAATTAACTTTATAATTAGATTTAGAAGTTAATTCAAAACCCGCCTTTTGTGCAATTTACAGTAACACTAATTTATTTTTTATTTATTTTTAGTGTTGATTATTTTATCTAAAAATAAATCACAACTGATTTGAATAATTTGGGCTCTGTTGTTAATCGTAACCTTAATTACTGTGCAATTAAAAGCTCCCCTCCCTATATAGTAAACAGCATTAGCTAAGATCAGTTTTTTTTTATCCTTAAGAAAATTCTAATTATAATAGAATTTATTTAAACACATATACACATTTGTTAAAAAACACAGTTTAATTAAAATAAGAAGCAATTTTGTGTTTAGTTTTCTCCCCCTGCTGTACCGAACCGTGGCTTCAATACCGAGGAACGTACTGAACCGTCATGTTTGTGTAACGTTACACCCCTAATGGACAAACCCAAACGTTGGTTTAAATTAGTAAATTCAATTTTTAAACCCAATGGTTGGGTTTGTCCATATTTGACCCAAACAAGGGTTGAAACAACCCAGCATCTTTAGAAACTTCTACTTTTAGAAAATGTTCATACAGTTCTGTGTTGAACTATTCAAACACACAGGACTTTCAAAAACTTGCACTGCCTTGCATGGAAGATAGTCCGAATGTCTCTCTCTGAATGAGGCCTTACATTAGACTAAACTTGAGTCGCCATTGATCAGCATCAGTTTGAAGGCAGGTGTTTGTTCTCATATATCCACAGGTGAGTCCAGACGAGCGCTGGCCCTGCAGACCCTGCTCATGTGACCTGAGAGGTTCACTTCACTCCACATGTGTTGCAGATGAGAGTCAGGCCACCACAGGTACAACACAACACAACACAACACACACATGTGTCAGCAGCCCTGTTTACACATATTCAGTGCTTTTGGGGATCCGATCACAAGTTGTCAGCACAGCACAGGTGTAAACAAGGTCTGAATAATGATAGTTGGTTTTGTTGGAATTTGCATAAAAACACCTTTGTTTGTTCAGTCCAGTAAAAGAGCTTTATTTTGCATTTCTGTTTAGAAAAAAAAAAAAGTTTTATTTATGTTTCAAAAAGAGGAGAAACAACATTTGGCAAATTGTAATGTGTGTGTTGAGCGGGAGCTGTTGCAGTAAAGCTGTGTTTTCTTGTGTGTGGCAGATTCGGCTGTGGGCTCGTGCATCTGTAAGCAGGGCTACGCAGGTGAGAAGTGTGACAGGTGTGCGTTCGGATACACAGGATTCCCCGTGTGTGAGCGATGTGAATGCAGTAGCGAGGGCAGCGTTAACCAGGATCCCTGCCAGCCGCCATGTGTGTGTAAGGTACGACACATCTTACCACATCACCACTGGCCTCACTCCGGTACAACAATACTACAACACAGGGTTGGATGCTGCAGGACGAGTCATTTTATATCATGGGAATGGTATTGAAATAGAAGCTGATTTTTTTAATATAAATAAATGATACTTTGTCTAATTTGATTATTTGGTGTTATCTTAGAATAGATACGTGTGTACTTATTATATTTGCTCATTTTCTGCTCAGAGTCTGTGGCAGCCCATATGGTCAAAAGTTCAAAATTGCACTTATGTATAAAGTTATCTCATTACTTTTGAATGATGTGCTCTAGAAATGAACCCCCCTCTGATTCCTTCTGTCATTTTAAATTTGCCTTACGAAATGCATTGATTTGATTTTTTTGATCAATGGTTTCATGGTTTCAGTGTGATTCCTTGGGCGTCTAGGTTGTGGTTGTGTTGTTTAGACATTTATGGATGCCAATCTGTGTTTCTGAACTATTTTAATACATATGATGAGCTTAAAATCTTTGATAGATGTCCATAAGCTCATTAAAACAAATACTAAGAAGAACAAGGAACTTGTGAGAGGCGAAACAAAGGAAGACAAGTTACATTTATTCAGTTAGGAAACACTTTTACACTGTTAAAAATATTTTCTCACTCAGTATTTTTGACAGCTACGGCTAGCTGACATGTAGTTGCAAAGTTACTTATAGTCTGTAGAGTGTCTAAAGTGGACTCGAAATTAAGCATTACTGCTAGTTTATAAAAAAAATAGCTTGGATTACTCATGAATAATATATAAACTATTACTGTAATATATTGCTGTGTTGTTTGTGTTGTTGCTTGGCTGGTAATGTCGATGTGATCCTCTTGCACACTCTGGTCCAGTGTCCTCCAGAGGATTCGCTGAGCTACAGAACGAATGCAAGAAATCAGACCTGGCTTACAATCATTATGGTCAAAGCACAGTAAATGGACAAGCTCTCGGCACAGGCCATTGGCCATGGGTAATACAAACAGTATAATCTCATGTGTCTCACTGACGCTTGGCTGGGAGATGATGCTCCCAACTGCAGAGAATGGATTTCAAATTGTGCATGAAAGCGAGAGTGGTAAGAAAATGGTGATGAAATAGCAGATTTTGTGAACGACAGATGGTGCAACCCAGGACATGTTGCTATCAAGGCCAGTGTTTGGGCCCTAAATGCAGGCTGATTCCCTTTTGTTAGAGTATTCACACACAGTTGTTTAGCTTGTATGTTGACTCCCCGCCATTGACTGAAATTTCGGGCTTTTTCCGTGTTTTCACTGTTATAATGCAGAGAGCGCTATTATGCATCTTCTGAAAGAGCACTGAATCTCCTGATCAAAACACAGGTGAAGAAGAAGCAGAAACGACGAGCTACAGGACTGTGAAGCTTTGGGGGTGTTGATGGACACTACTCCATCTGTGTTTTGATCGTTCTGAATCTGATCCAGAAGCAGTCTTTGACAAAAAACGTGATTTTCTCAGCTTTTTGCTCAAAATGTTGCTTTTTTTATGAAACTTACCCGCGTATTCAAGTGTCGATAAGAAAAGAATGCATGAAGCTCGGATAAAACTTTATTTATTTATTTATTTATTTTTAAAAGCAAGAGCGCAGGTGTGTATGACTTTCTTCTTTCAGACGAACACAATCAGAGTTATATTAAAATCCAAGCTTTGTAATGGCTTTGAAAAGTGTCCGATTTTGAAGCTCTGAAAAGCGCATCCATCCATCATAAAAGTACTGTAATCCATACGACTCCAGTGGGATAATAAAGGCCTTCTGTTGCGAAGTGATGGTGTTTTGTAAGAAAAATATCCATATTTAAAATAAGAAAACCAATTACATAAGAGAGCAGTAAATAAGACTTCAGAGCTGAACTCTACTCTACTCTCTCCTCTTCCTGTGAGGATTGGAAGGCGGGAGTCCTGAAACCCCTAATGAAGGATTTCTAGTCTGGGAGTCATCATGGGATGTTAAAATGATCTGTTTTCCAACAGCAGAGTACAGGAGTGGATCCTTTGCAATAGTGATTCGGCTTTTCCACAGTAGGTGGACGTCTCACTGGCATGTGTGATCTCTGTGACTCACTGTCGGATTATTCCTTCCCAAGTTAAAGCAACACTTTAACAATATGAGACAAATCCAGGTTAGTCCACTCAATTTTACATTTCTTAAAGGGGTGGTTGATTATGATTTGACTTTTCAAACTTTAGTTAGTGTGTAATGTTGCTGTTTGAGCATAAACAACATCTGCAAAGTTATAACGCTCAAAGTTCAAACCAAAGGGAGATATTTGCTTTTAAAGAAATCGCTTTTTAAGATCTACAACAAACGGCTGGTAGAGACTACACGACATTGCTCCCGGGTTAGTGACATCACCAACCCTAAAATTTACATAAACCCCGCCCCCTGAACACAATTTATAGATTATCAAGACAGAATATGCTAATCAATGACTAGAAGATAACTACACATAAGCTACATAAATTCAGTGTGTGTCTGTGTGAGGTTAAAGGACACGAGCTGTTGAAGCTCCGCCCCCTGTGCCGGGAGCAGCAGCTCATTTGCATTTAAAGGAATAGACACAAAACAGTGCGTTTTTGCTCACCCTCAAAAAGTGACAACTTTCACATGCTATATAAAAATATCTGTGGGGTATTTTGAGCTAAAACTTCACACACACACTCTGGGGACGTCAAAGACTTTTTACATCTTGTGAAAAGGGCATTATACCACCCCTTTAAATTGGAGGGAATTTGTCATCTGACCAATCTGAAGGATCGTGAGATATCGTTAACTTGTAGAGCCTGAACTAATAAGGTGAAGAACCTTATTCTGAATTTCAGCAGCTATACTAATAGTTTACTAGTTAAATTCTTGTAGGAATTTTTATTATATGTTATCAAAGTAGGCTTTGAAGTATACTCTCAGTAAACTACTAATTTAATAGTTTTATACTGCAAGTAAAGTTTTCTTTAAGTGAACAACATCATACTTATACTTTACTATTTATATAGTATTTTGCACCTTAAGTATACTACTATGTTCCTAGGTATTAATTTTTATACTTGAAATAAACCTTTAACTATACTTTAACTGCGCCAGATTTTTGATAATTTTCACAAAACTCGATTGGCCCCCAGAATAATTTGTTGTATGAATATCTGAACATCTAATATATCAAAATAAAGAACAGAGCCTCTGCTTTAAAGAAACAACACTTTTTATTCTAGCTTCATGCTTCCTTTTTTATCAACACTTAAATTTGAGTAGGCTATGTTTCATAATTATATATATTTTTTTTTAATCAAACCAAACAAAAAGTTAGTTTTTATCAAAGACTTTATCCATATGGGATTCAGAGCGATGATCAAAACTCAGATGGATTAGATTGAATCCAACAACGCCTCGTTTCATCTTCCTCTTCATTCAGTAACATTAGGCAGTTTTGATTTATTTGCTGTTTAATATTAGATGATCACACTAGCTTACTCGTGAGTCAGCATTCTTCTATTACTAGTTTCTGCTTCTTCTTCTCCTGTGTTTTGATCCAGAGATTCTGTACTCTTTCAGGAGATGTGTAACAGCGCCCCCTACCATAAACTAGGGAAAACATGGATAGCCGGAAAATTCAGTCAGTGGCCGGGAAAGAGTAAAGTAGATTTGAAGTAAATTCCTATGTACACTTTACCAGTGGACTTGCCTACACACAAAAAATCACATTGTCAGAATTAGGAACATATCCATTTTTTATTTATCAATCAATATTTTCAAACAATATAAGTGTATTAGACTGTATGTAAAACTATGTGAAAAAATAGGCTATTTAATAGGCTACTCAATCAAAAGATTAAACACAACTACAAGCCAAGTATATTTATAATACGTAATTATACGATATAATATTATACGATTATAGTATATAACGATCAAAAGACTGAGTACAAGTATAGTCCAAATATACTTTTCTGTCAGTGTAAATCAAGTATAATGTTAAGTTTATTTCTGAGAGATACATAAGAAGTAGGATGAAATAATACTTTCTTATTTTTAGTTTAATAATACTACTAATAGCAGTCTTGAATAAATGCCCAGCTAGCAAAAAGTCTATTAGACGTTGAATAGACGTAAATCTTCAACATCTAATTACGACTTTTCAACGTTGAAAACAGTTCGATCTTCAACGTCTTGATGGAATATGTAAAACTCTTTACATTTATTTGAGATAATAATGAACATGGTTTGGTAGTTTGTTTTTCTCCATTATTTATTTTAGCATGTAAAACAGATTTATCCTGTCTTAGATGATCAGTTGAAAACACGTAGTCAAACAGTCCAGCCGAAACTACTTAGTTGAAGTCACTTCGTAAACCAGTCCAAGGCGGACTGACTTATTTTCAACCATATTTCAACGTTGAAAGACGGTAATAGTTTACTGGGTGTATATTTATAAGGGTGTATAAGCGGTTCATTTAGTCAGCAGCTTCTCCACAACGGAAGAGCTTGTGACTATAGTTGGGTAACAATGCTTTTGGGAAAGAACAAAAGCTCCAAGAAAACAACAACAGTCACTGTTTTGTCGGTAGAAACACGTAATATAATGTTAAAGTGTCTCTCAGTGTAAGAATGCAACGCTTCATATGAAAGCTGCAGTAGAGTATGATCTGTCTGGTCTGGCCCAGTCTCAGACACAGGATCTTTATTCTGTGTAAATGAAATACTGCATACTTTACACTCTGCTGTTACGCTGAAAACCAGCATGCATCTTTTTTCCATCAGCTGTCGAATTTGTTTCAGCCTGAATCAATTTCCCTATGTTCAAGTCTTGTGCGCACACAAACTGTGCAATGCTTTAAAACGGGGGGGAAAAAATCACCCACTTCAGCCTTAATGCAGGACTACAGATCATTGCAAAGGGTTTCACAGGATTTCTCTCAGCACTCCGGATGAATGGATGGATGAACAGATGAAGAGTGAGTGGAGGTGAAGTGTGTTTGGCGTTGGCCTCATGAAGAGGCTGTGATGGTCTGATTATAGAGGCTCTGTTCAGTAATGGCTCAGGCAGAGCGCCAGTGTGAAGGGAACATTAAGGAACATCAGTAAATTACACCCACAGACGGGATGGACTCGCTCCAGGTGCTGCGGTCACATGCCAAACTTACAGCAGATCGCTGTCATGTACAGAAATAAAAGAGAGTTTGTCTCTGGGTCAGAAAAGTTAGTTCTGGATTCTCACATCATTCAGATCTGACACCCTTTAAGATCATGGGCCCTATTTTGCACCCGCGCACAGCGGACTTTTCCCTCCACAGACGCACGTCGGTAAATTAGGGAATGAACTTGCGCTCCCGGGGGCGGTTCAGCGAAAAGAGGAGACGTGTTCCGGCGCAAACGTTCCCTGGTGCTATTTTGCAGTTTCAGAAAACAATTCCACCACTGACCAGGAGAAACCTCGTCTAAAGTCAGTGGCGCGTTGCGCATGTTATTCAGAGGCTATTTTAAGGGCGCATGCTTGGCTATAATGTAGCGTGTGCACAACGCACATACACTTTGATTCTCTCATCTACACACAGATGCAGCAGTTTTCATTTTTGCAAATCATACATTATTACAAGGAAAAATATTACCACACGAGGGAAATCATTGTGTGTCCATGAAGATGTGAAATAATAGGCATAAATCTAGCTTACACATTTACCCAAGTTATCATACGCCTGTTTGACCGAAGCTAATCTGTGTGTGTTTCTCCATCCCCAATGGCACTTCTCTGTGTTTTACGGCCCTGACGAGAACGTCGGTCTCCTCGGCTGTGAACCGCTCCTGGCAAATCCGCCGTTATAATAGCAATCCGCCATGGAACAAGCGCGCCTGCTCTTAAAGGGAATGTGAGATGTCGCTCTGATTGGTTTATTTCACGTTACGCCCAAACCACACCTATGAGTAATGAAGCGACTTCAGACCAACACATTTTAGATTTGCGTCGGGCGCAAGAGTCATTTATCCCCCCGGTATAATAGCAACAGCGCCCGAGATCCGCCCACAAAGTTGCGTTTCACGCTTGATACTTGCGTTTCAGAATGTTAAAATAGAGGCCCAAAAAGTGTGAATCTGAATGAAGCTGTTCACAACACACACATATAAGTTTGAACTGGAAATTGCAATCGTACCGAATTACAATTCAACAATTCTTCACAGACACACAACATAGCATGTTTCACTAGATCAAGTTTTGTGCTAAAACAAATTTCATTACATATTGCAAAATGCATTTTGTCAACTAGTTTTGCCGTACATTTT
>NC_138231.1:43291898-43304398 GCF_964197995.2 Scardinius erythrophthalmus
CATAATGGCAGTGTGAAATATTAAATCAGATGAGTATACAGGACTGATCTGTCTGAGAAACACCTTCATCTTATTTCAGACAGTGATATACATCAGAGGGTGTTTAGCCGGTGTGTGACCATGACTGGGAAAACATGGGAAAAGACATTCAGCTTTGATTACAGAGGTGCAAGCCAAAATTTACTGCATTTAGACCTTCAAAGATTAAACAGGTCATGAGCACATCAAAGCGAACAAGCTTCCATACATCATCATGCACCTGTTCAGAAATACGTTGGATGAGGTTATTATAGGCCAGACACTCGCGTTCACTCTAGACAAGGAGCCCTATCTCGCACCCAGCGCAATTGGCACCCACGCACAGCGGACTTTTCCCTCCACAGACGCACGTCGGTAAATTAGGGAATGAACTTGCGCTCCCGGGGGCGGTTCAGTGAAAAGAGGAGGCGTGTTCCGGCGCAAACGTTCCCTGGTGCTATTTTGCAGTTTCAGAAAACAATTCCACCACAGACCAGGAGAAACCGAGTCTAAAGTCAGCGGCGCGTTGCACATGTTATTCCAGCCCGTTCTCATCCTAGGGCGTCATATATTGACGCTTTTGACATTTCGTCGACATCGAACGCACATGGCACCCTTTAGCGTCAATATGAGACGCAGATAGATATGGGCCAGAAGGCGCCTCCTAGCGGTCTAACATTAACCCTACACCAGACCTAAACCTACCCATAACCGAACAAAGCTCTGTGCGTGTCATATTGACGCTAAAGGGTGCCATGTGCGTTCGATGTCGACAAAATGTCAAAAGCGTCAGTATATGACGCCCAAGGATGAGAATGCGTTGGTTATTCATATGCTATTTTAAGGGCGCATGCTTGGCCATAATGTAGCGTGTGCACAACACACACACACTTTGCTTATCTCATCTACACAGACGCAGCAGTTTTCATTTTTAGAAAACCATACATAATTACAAGGAAAAATATTACCACACGAGGGAAATCATTGTTGTGTCCATAAAGATGTGAACAAATAGGCATAAATCTAGCTTACACATTTACCCAAATTATTATACGCCTGTTTAACCGAAGCTAAGTGTTTCTCCATCCCCAATGTCACTTCTCTGTGTTTTACGGCCCTGACGAGAGCGTCGGTCTCCTCGGCTGTGAACCGCTCCTGGCAAATCTGCCGTTATAATAGCAATCCGCCATGGAACAAGCGCGCCTGCTCTTAAAGGGAATGTGAGATGACGCTCTGATTGGTTTATTTCACGTTACGCCCAAACCACACCTATGAGTAATGAAGCGACTTCAGACCAACACATTTTAGATTTGCATCGGGCGCAAGAGTCATTTATCCCGCCGGTATAATAGCAACAGCGCCCGAGATCCGCCCACAAAGTTACTTGCATTTCGCGCTTGATACTTGCGTTTCAGATCGTTAGAATAGGGCCCATAGTGTTATTAGTCTACTAATCTCTTACTCATGACACATAGCAACAGAGCTAAAAGTGTTCCTAATATGCCTGAGCTTTTATTGAAAGTAGCCTAATTTTACCCGTTGACACATTCCTTCACAAACACCCGTAAGAGCTGTGATTGTGATGTTTGAGTTGAGGGAGGCTCGATGCGCGAGAGGTTTGCAAAATATGAGATTTATTTTTGTAATTCTGCTCGGTCTCAAGTGTCGCAAAAACTACAAACTGCACCTTTAAATTTGGGCTTCAGCAAAAGCGCACTGCTTTAAATGAAAGGAACGCAATGTGGCACAATATTTATTTTATAATCGTGTTTTAACATCCACTGGAAGCCAAAATTGAAACTAAAATCTGATTAATCTTTGGGAAACTTCAACTGCTGCTGTGATGTGAATAAGGGGCCGTTTACATTGAAAGTGTTTTTGTGTTTGTTCCTGTGTAAACATGCGCAGATGGATGTGCTGAGACCTTTAAAAAAACAGTTAACTATAAATTAACTAATCCTCAATCATACTGCAACGTGCATTTTATGGAAGGAATTTTTTGGAGGGAATAAAGACTAGGAAAGACTCCGAATATACATTAGGATAGCACTGTAATAGGGTCAACACCAATTCATATGTTCTTTCCCACACATGTAGCTCACTGCTGACTGATCAGTCATGATTGAGCATTATCCATGAATGAACCCTAAACAGATAACACACACACTTGAGGACTTGACAAGACAGTGAACAAGATGAATATGCATATGATTTTCCTGAATATTCAGATGTGTGATGTGGGAAGCTGTTAAACTGCGGCTGTTCTTTGACCTCTGAACTCTCTCCACTGCTAATGATGCCATTAGTCTGACTTTAAAACCACTGTCAGCATTCATCTAAAAGGCTTTTCATATCCAGATATATTAGGCTGTACATTTAATTGACTTTTAAAGTTTTAAATGAAAGATTCATCAGGTTGTGCGTCACTGATGCACTTTGAGTCGGTTACATGTGTTAAAAAAGCCTTTCTGGATGAATCTCTTGACACCTTGACGTATTTTATTATTTTAGGATCATTAAGATTATTTGCATTGTGACATCATTTTCTTTAATTCATTGTCCACCAAATTCACATTACTATAAAGAAAAAGTAAAAAAAAAAAACATAATCGTCCAAAAAAATGGACGTTATGCAAAATATTCTTATTTTTCCCTTTGCTTTTGTGGTGTAATACAGACAGTTCTTCATGAGACCCACTGTTATATTTGCAGTAATGCAGACACTTTTATAAGTCTGATCACTTTAGTCTTTATGGCTTTTGAGTCAGACATTATTTGCTTGACACTGGAACATTTAACGCTTTCCTTAAAAGGACTGTCAGAGTAGATTTAGATTGACATTCACGTCACACTTACACACACAAGACACATGTGTAGACATTTTAGTGGTTGTGTGAAGTTATATTGTCTTTAATGCTGGATCCATATGAATTCGCTCTTTACATAGAGTAACCACATATTTGACAAAGCGTCTGGTAATACAGTTTATCTCTATGGCAACAGCTTTCTTTTGGTAAGATAATGTTAAATTAGAGACCAGCTCATTCTTACCTCTACAGAGAGTTTCAGACGTCTTTCCGTCGAGAGTTTAAATTGCTGTGGAGGAAGTGCACATTACCTGGAAATTGTGGGTCTTTACAGCGTTCACTCACAAAATTTCACTCATAGATTGGTGTTTCACATGGAGCGATGGAGATTATGTGCAATTGTGAAGAAAAAAAACCCATTATTTTCTTGGACATTAATTTATGCGTATTGTTAGCTCAAACTTTGCTGTAACTTTCAGTTTTGATATTTTAAAATTTTTTAGATATAATATTCATTAAAATCTGATTTTTTGGTGTGATTTCAGAAAATGACACATGTAAACGCCTCAAAAACTATTTTACGATTGAATGAGATCACACAAAGAGTTTGTTATGTAAGTTTTAATATCTTGGCACGGCCTGGAAAGGTACTTTATAGAACCTATAAAAAGTTCTGGTCCCAGACAGATCATGCAATTGTGCATCAGCCAATCAGATTCAAGAACCAGAACTAACTATTGTATAAAGGTAATCAAAATGCTGACATTCAGACCAGATTGTGAGTGTGATATTCCTGTTAAACAACTGTTCAATAAGTTAATATTGAGTTACTTGCATCTTAGTGGCAAAATTGCCAGTAAAGGTCATTTCACACTGGATGCGATTTTTGACGCACGAATAATTCGCGCGATGGTTTTATTTTGTGATCAGCTGTTTGTGTAATGAGCGCTTCCACACCGAACACGAATGTGCTGCGGCGAAAAAACGACTTATTTTTCCGCTTCAATGTCGATTTATTTTTATTTTTTTACTTTTGTTGCGACAGAAAAGGCTTCAGCCAATCACAAACTACAAGGACAACGATTTGAAAGACGATGTGTGGCGTAGCATCGCCAACCAACTCGGTTATCGTGACTGTGAGTGTGTTGTGTGATAGTTTTAGTCGTTGTATAGTCCTGTGCTGTGTAGGCTAGCAGGCTAAACTACATTTGGGATAGAAAGCTAACACTATTATCGTCAAAGATAGAGACAGAGACCGTGTTTACTTTGAACATGTTACAAAATGTAGTGAGACTATTTAGGGCTGCTTTTAGTGTACTATACATTCTTTGTGTGATATCTACAGTTTCTAGTCGAATGATTTTAACTTGTTACTTCGTGTGTTACATGTAATGTGTATTGACATTACAAAATGCACTGTGTTTAGTTGAAGACAAAAAACTGTGGAGAAAACCTCAGGGACACCTGTGAGAGGAAAAGGAGAGAGGAAAAGGACACTAAGAGTGGACATTAGCATACTCCCCTTCAGACTCTGTTCTTTAAGATCGGGTGCACCCAAAACCTTCTTTTCTTAAGAAAATGAAAAGCTCGTCTTCACTGGATGATGATGATGATGATGAAGTGTCCATGTTTTCTCAGCTGTCGGCGCGAAAGTTTTGGAATATTGAAGCTCTGAACGTCACAGACGTCGCAAATTCGCGTCGCGGCTGATGTGAATGGTTTTGACGCGAACTATTCGCTTTTTCGTTACGCGTCTGGTGTGAAAGGGCCTTTACTTTGCCTTTTTAGCTCCACCAAACAGAGACACAGTAGATCCAACACAACACTCAATAGCTGTTTTATAATTCTGTTTTTAATGAATAATTCAGATGACTCATTCATATAAAGACAGTCATCTTTTTCTGTCCTGAAAAAGGACAGAAAAAGTTTCTTTCCCCGAAACAAATCATTTGAACGAGTGATTTAGTGACTCGTTCATAACGCCAGCGCTCTTGGTCCAATGCTTGACAAATCACATTTGAGGACTGGAACTGTTATGATGTTAATGTTTATAATATAGGTAACACTTTACTACCTTAGTTAACATGAGCTAATATTGAACTGCACTAATACAGCATTTATTAATCTTTGTTAATGTTAATGTCAACATTTACTAATACTTTATTAAAATCTTGTTAACATTAGTTAACACACTGTGAACTAACATGAACAAACAATGAACAGCTGTGGTTTTATTAACTAACGTTAACAAAGATTAATAAATACAGTAATAAATGTATTGCTCATGGTTAGTTCATGTTACCTTATTGTAAACCTTATTGTAAAGTAGTGGTGGGCAATACTGCAAATTTCGGTATCGATCCGATAGCCTACCAAGTAAATACAGGGTATCGCCGATATCGATACTGATACCAATACTTTTTCATTTTAAAAGCATACACTTGAACTTGTACTTTCCTGTGCTAGAGCAGTGTGTCATGATTTATGAGGTGAATACATCATTAATATGCTAAATCTGAATACGTTTTCATGACTACTAAATATTTTGTGTTTGTGCTCTCAACTCGCCTGTAATTAGTCAGTGACTTTTACAAAACTACCCTAATTATAGTAGCCTACTAGCCTACTAGCCTACTACTATCCTACTAGTACTAGCCTACTGTTCAAAAGTTTGGGGTCTGTAAGATTTTTAATTCTCTTCTGCATTTATTTGAACAAAAATACAGTAAAAACTGTCATTTATTCATGTGATCATAGCTGAATTTTCGGCATCATTACTCCAGTCATGATGATAATTCATTTTAATATGCTGATTTGCTGCTCAGGAAACATTTCTTATTATTATCAATGTTGAAAACAGTTTCATATTTTTGTGGAAACCATGATACATTTTATGCAGAATTATTTGATGAACAAAGTTGAAAGAACAGCATTTATATGAAGTAGATTTTTTTTAACAGTGTAAAACCCTTGACTGTCACTTTTGATCAATTTAATGCATCGATCCTTGTTGAATAAAAATATAAATTTCATGAAAAAAATCTTACTGACGTCAACATTTTGAACCGTTATGTACACTTTTGGTTTGTTTATTGCGAAATAACTCCCGATTGTTTCTCTGTCATCTAAGCAAGGCTTTGTTTGCCAAACGCACTGGGCCTGTGAGTAGGGGTGTGACGGTTAGTATATAACCGTGAGACCGACGGTTATAGTTGAACACCGTCATTACAACTCTATAATCGCCAAAACCGTGTAATTAAAATATTTTTACAAACATTTTTTATCATAGAGAATGTTTAAATGTTAACTAATTAAAAACATTTGTTAACAGTCTGTGTTATTAATGGTCTACGTCGTTTCCAACTGTATTTGATTCTTTGCCAAGTAGGCTACCCCTTGACCGACCGCTAATCATTTGAGATAGAAATAAAAGCTATGATATAGTGATGTGCCATCATTATGAGATTTATTAAACAAATGAAAAACATTTGCAATATTAAACATTAGCAATGAACATTTGCAATCGGGAGAGATGGTTTTTACCACTTAATGGGATAGTCCTAAAATGGTTCAGGTCATACTTAGATGGGAGAGGTTATTATGTGAGTATAGGAGATCATAAGTCTGAGTGGACATCCATGACATGCGGAGTCCCTCAAGGCTCAATTCTTGCGCCACTCCTGTTCAACCTGTACATGCTCCCAATGAGCCAAATAATGAGAAAGAACCAAATTGCTTACCACAGCTATGCAGACGACACACAGCTCTACTTAGCCCTATCGCCTAATGATTACAGCCCCATTGACTCCCTGTGCCAATGCATTGACGAAGTCAAAAGTTGGATGTGTCAAAACTTTCTTCAGTTAAACATAGACAAAACTGAAGTCATTGCATTTGGAAACAAAGATGAAGTTCTCAAGGTGAATGCATACCTTCACTCTAGGGGTCAAACAACTAAAAATCAAGTCAGGAATCTTGGTGTGACACTAGAGTCAGACCTTAGTTTCAGTAGTCATGTCAAAGCAATAACTAAATCAGCATACTATCATCTGAAAAATATTGCAAGAATTAGATGCTTTGTTTCCAGACAAGACTTAGAGAAACTTGTGCATGCTTTCATCACCAGCAGGGTGGATTATTGTAATGGACTCCTCACTGGCCTTCCCAAAAAGACCATAAGACAGTTGCAGCTCATACAGAACGCTGCCACCAGGATTCTGAGCAGAACTAGAAAATATGAACATATCACACCAGTCCTCAGGTCTTTACACTGGCTCCCAGTTAGATTTAGGATTGATTTTAAAGTATTATTGCTGGTATATAAATCATTCAATGGCCTAGGACCTCAATACATTGCAGATATGCTCACTGAATATAAACCCAACAGATCACTCAGATCATTAGGATCATATCAGCTAGAAATACCAAGGGTTCACTCAAAGCATGGTGAATCTGCTTTTAGCTATTATGTATTATGCTATTATGCCAATGCTCGTCCGACTGTTTGAACTGTACTGTATTTTATTTTTTTATTTTTCTTAACTGTTTTAATTATTCTTATTTCTTTTTATTATTTTAATTTCTTTTATGTAAAGCACTTTGAATTGCCATTGTGTATGAAATGTGCTATATAAATAAACTTGCCTTGCCTTGCCTAATGAAGTTTTGTTTTGTAAATCGTCAGACATGATTTTTACCACTTCATTAAGTTTTGCTTTGTAGAAAGCCTTTCTTTAAAGCGAATTTCGTTTTGTACAAATTGTATCTTAATTTTAATAAATATTTCATTCAACCAATTGCATGTATTTAATAAATAAAAAGCAAATATAGGAGACAATATAATAACCGTGACGAGGCTCCAATGCGCCGCGTTCACTTGCATTGCATTGTGAAGTTGAACTAGAGCGCATCTCATCGTAAATGAATGAAACTCAGTGTAGGCCTATGCCTCATACATTAGCATTAAATATTTTTGCTGCATACTTTCTAGAACAAACAAGGGCTTTCTTGCGGCTCGCATCAGCAGAGCATTGCATCGTCCATAGACAGCAAAACAATCAGCGGATGGCGGGCGGGTGCGGCTTTGAAATCTGGTCAAAAAACGTTGGTGCGGATGATGAGTTTTGTGATGCGGTTGCGGATGAAATAATACCCTATCCACATACAGTATGTCTTGCAATACAATAATATAAACAATCCATCAGTTGAGATTAGTTTCACATGAGTGATCTGTATGTATGCAGATAAAGTTGGACACACTTATAGTTATATATAGAGCTGTGCATTTTGTGAATATAAACAACCAAGCAGTTGAGATTTGCTTTATACAGTACATTCACGCATTTGGCAGACGCTTTTATCCAAAGCGATTTGCATTGTATTTCAAGCTACACATTTACATTCTTATCAGTTCTTGCTTTCCCTGGGAATCGAACCCATGACCTTAGCATTGCAAGCACCAACGCTCTACTGTCTGCGCTACAGGAAAGATATAGTACAGTACTGTATATCACAGTTTCCGTAGCTGAACATTATTTTTTTGGTGCATAGCAACATTCTGTTAGTATTTTTATTATGTAGAAACAATTTCAAAAACAGGTTGTGTGATATTGTGAACATTTGCTCTGATCGAGTTTGGCATCAGCTTGACAACAGCAGCTCTAGAAGTGGAACAGCCGTGTGAACACAACGCCATCGCTACAATCACAGACACAAACATGTTACAAATCTTCACTGGTGTTCTGCTTCTCCCTGAGATTCTCCGTCTGTCTGTAGTCTCAACATATTTGCCTACAGTTTTACTGGTCATTGGCGTTCACACATGGTATTAGTTACTCTCTGTATGTGTGTTTGTGTGTGTGTGTGTGTGTGTGTGTGTGTGTGTGTGTGTGTGTGTGTGTTTATGTGCTGGCTCTTTTTTCCTGCACTCTCAGCGCTCTCCAGATGTGTGTTGCCTTTTGAACTAGATGTCACAAGGACAACACAAACAAACCAGACTCAGTTTGTGGAGCTGTGCTTGTTTGTGTCTCTGTAGGTGGGCTCTGATCCATATCAGGCTCATTCTGCTGGACATTAAAATAAACGGGCTGAGACGCAGAGGTTAGCAGGGCGAGGCGGGGGTTGATTTGATGGAGAGAGAGGGGTCACAGCAGAGGTCGGAGGGCAGAATGCTCTAGAGTCGCTTGTCTTTAGTTTTTAGGTGCCGGACTGATCGCCTGTTTCTCATTTCCTGTAAGAAGTGCCGGGGGTGATGCTCTAATTTCCACTCTCACTCTCTCTTTTCATGTCTCCCATTGAGTCTACGTCTGCATTCATGCTCAGTCGTAGCTTTTGGGTTTTGATTTTTTTTGCAGTTCTAAAAGAACTCACTCTAACAATAAAGAAATGCCAATGTTTTTTGGATTTGGTACGTTGGCAGTACCTTGTGTTTTTTTACAGTAGCATGGTGTTCATTGAAGTACCTCTGAATACCATGTAGTATAGAGCCAATAGACTACCATAGTACTTTTTACCAATGCAACAACTTCACTAGACTACTTAATGGCAAGAGGAAGCTATTATTACATTCCTATTAAATAACTGCATTTACGTGAATTAATACTCATGTGTTTTTAAGTGACCTCAGCTAACTAAACTAATGACTCTGCTGACCCGAGCATTATTCATTTTTGCTGCTCAGAATGAAGTGATTCTTGAACACTCAGTGCTGATTGAGCTCAGGAAACTTCATGTTTCTTAAATGAGGTTTCAATCTGTATATATATATATATATATATATATATATATATACTGTATATGAAGAGTTCAGATGCAAAAGCCTCTAAGTGCCATCTGAAATTTTCTTCTAGAATGATCATTTTCATAAAGCTTGCATATTTAAGTTAAGTAATTTCAGTTAAATGACAATTAATAGGTAATTTGCATTGTCATTTAAGTGAAATTATTGAACTTAAATATACAAGGTTGATAAAAATGATCATTCTAGAACAACATTTCAGATGAGGCTTTTGCATGTGAACTCTTCATATATACAGTATATATATATATATATATATATATATATATATATACAGATTGAAATCTCATTTAAGGAACATGAAGTTTCCTGACATTATTTTTAAAGATTTTCCACAATATAATGCAATACACTACTGGTCAAATGTTTGGGGTTGGTAAGATTTTTGTTATGTAATATATTTGTGTATTACTTGCATTACGGCAATGAGAATTTGGGGGGAAATAGACTTAACTGCCATGAAAATAATGTCAAGATACTGAACATCTTAATGCTCCTTAAATAGGCTTCATTTTGTGTAAGCAAAAATATCATCATTTCTTATTGTTCCTATTGATTTTGGAATGAAATATGACATTTCTTGGGCAATTTGCCCAAATGTCACTTCTAGCCGGCCGGACAGCCGCAGTGTTGAAAAATCAATGTTTTTTTCACGTATTGTTCTGGAGACAAACGTCTGCCCTCGTTCCTTTAGACATGAGCAGTCAGAACATATAAAAGTGTAACGAGCAAGACGTTTTGATGTTTGCTTTGAGTAGCATTCGATGTGAATGCCGTATGAGTCTGGGGTGTGTTGGAGAGAGGAGCTCTGACCTCTACTCGCAGGGCACCGCTGTAAACCCAGCCGAATCTGAGGAGATTTAGTTTCCGTTGAAGTGTAGGAGCATGTAGGAGGATGTATGTGTGTGTGGGGGCGCGTGTGTGTGAATAAAAAGCCAGGATTGAATGCAAAAACACATGGAGAAGTGTTGTTCTCCCCAGTGAAGCTTGAGCTCATCCCTCAGTGTGCTGGACTGATTTAACTGCGCTGATTTGCCCTGCAGCGTAACGTTACCCAATAACAGCCAAAGACCTGGAGAGGAGAATGCGCTCTGCTTTGTTCAGTGAGGGGAGAGATGTGTGTGTGTGTGTGGCTTCATCAATAATCACTGCGTCTTGAACTTGTTTTCGACCTTTTCTTGAAAACAGACACGTTTGCTGACCCTTGCTCCGGTTTGTGTGTGTTTGCGTCTGCAGCTCTTGGCGTATGGAGGCATGCTGGTGTATACGGTCTCTCAGGACACAGAGAGCAAAGACGACCCGGTTCGCATCATCAGCGCTCCTGATGTCATCATAGAGGTGCGTATGTCCAACGCAAATGCATTCACACTGGATTTGATAGGATCAAGTGAAATAAATGGTTTCTTTAAACTCTCCGCGGTTGTGATTCATAGTGAAATATGCAGGAAAACTTTTCCTTTAGGTCTCAAAACTAAACAGGATTTTCCCCTCCAACTATTTCATTGAAAACTTGCCTGACAACGTTCACTTGGCCTCCTCTTTAGCTCAAATATTGGTCAGAAGTTCATAAAAAGATGTTTAATCTAAATGGTTACATGCTAACAAATTTGAATGTAAAAAATAAAATAAAAAAGTAAAAGATGTACTGTAACGTATGTCCACTGAAGGCAAGTTGTAAAACCCAAGTGCAGTTTATTATTATTCAAAAACAAGATCAAACATCAAACAAAGGCGTGGGCGTGGCGTGGCGGTGCGCATGGCACTCAAAACAAAAACATGGACTTGACGCTTACCAACAGTTGAACAGGGAAACAATACTTGACCATGACACATGGCAAACATTTGGCCTTAAATATACAAGGACTAATGACAAGACAAGGGACACCTGTGCACAATGAAACAATGAACCAATGACAACATGACACATAAGACAAGGGAAAACATGGCAGGATCACATGACTATAAACTGGGAATCACATGACAACAGGAAACGTGACAAAGACGTGAGACATGACCAAAACAAGACGTTACCTGATTTTGCCTGCCCTGAAGGTCTGTGTAAAATTTGTAGCACAGAATTGTAAATTATTTCAAAAGTTCTGCTGTCCTTTTATTCCTTGGATTAAGCTTAAGTTTCCAGATACCTGCGACCGCTTGGCCACGTTACAGCTGAATGTTCGGCATCATTACTCCAGTCTTCAGTGTCACATGATCCTTCAGAAATCATTATAATATGATGATTTGATGCTCAAGAAACATTTATGATTATTGTCAATGTTGAAAACAGTTTTTTACATTTTTATTTCATGATGATATGATGAATAGAAAGTTCAGAAGAACAGCATTTATCTGAAATCTAAAGCTTTTGTAACATTAAACACTACCGTTTAAATGTTTGGGGTCAGTAAGAATTTAAATTTTTGGGGGGGGGAAATAAATAAAATAAATCAATACTTTTATTCATCAAGGATGAGTTAAACTGATCAAAAGAGACATGTAAAGACATTTATAATGTTAGAAAATTCTAAAGTTCTTTTGAACTTTCTATTCATCAAAGAATTTTGAAAACAAATTGTACAAAACTGTTTTCAACATTGAAAATAATAATGAATGTTTTTTGAGCAGAAAATCATCATATTAGAGTGATTTCTGAAGGATCATGTGACACTGAAGACTGGAGTAATGATGCTGAAAATTCAGCTTTGATCACAGGAATAAATTACACTTAAAAATATATCAAAATAGAAAACAGTCATTTTAAATTGTCATAATATTTCACAATAATACAGTTTTTTTTATTATTGTTTTTTATCAAATAAATGCAGCCTTGGTGAGCAGAAGAGACTTCTTTTAAAAACATAAAAAATCTTACCGATCTA